>NC_056733.1:441871799-441946799 GCF_019279795.1 Protopterus annectens
GTACACAAATAAAGCTTTCCCATGTATGCAAACCTGTGTGTGGTGTTATATCCTTTGACATCTCTGTGGGTATATGTTGCAGGCCATAAATGTAATTTGTATGGGTGGCTCATACATTGTCCAGTTGGTAATGTGGCAACTGTAGGCATAGTGGCTGTTCCGTATTGTATCACACTCTACATATGTGTCTTCCTATACATATCTCTGTGTGTGTATGTGTAGTTACATATATATAAATGTATATATATATATATATATATATATATATATATATATGTGTGTGTGTGTGTGTGTGTGTGTGTGTGTGTGTGTGTGTGTGTGTGTGTGTGTGTGTGTGTGTGTGTGTGTGTGTGTATGTGTGTATCTGCATATATGTGTCTGTGTATATTTATCTTAGGAATGTTGATTGCTTCAACATTGTACATTCCCTATGGTAGCCAGACTGTACTGCATATGTTACTGATACCAGCCTGACATCATACAGGTGGGATGGAGTATTGTTAACATCTTGTGCCCATGTTGTGTCAGGTCCTGGGTATGGGATTTGCAACAGTTGGTATTGTATGGCATGGCAGACGTGTTTGTACAAGACATATGTTGCATGGGCCCCCTCACCCCCATTAATGGTGCATGTGGTCATATATGTTTTTGTTATGTTCTCTTTTATAGCTGTAGATATATGTCTGTATATACATATATAGATATATATTTATGCTTACATATATATTGCTGTATATATAGACATATATATGTAGACATATATAGCTATAGATGTGTATATATATATATATATATATATATATATATATATATATATATATATATATATATATATACACATGTGTGTGTCTGTGTGTATATATATATATATATATATATATATATATATATATATATATATGTATATCTATTTAGATATAAATATATATACACATACACATACATCTACATGTTTAAATACATTTCCTGTACTCTTGAATGACTGTGCTTGATGATATGTGTGTGAAAACATAAGGATTATGTATATCTGACATGGCTTTGTGGTAAATCACTTTGGCTATGGTGTACAGGGTCCTTGCTTCAAGGCTTACAGAGGCGGTTTCTTTTTTTGCTGTGCAGAACAAAGGACATTGGATACTGAGTGATTAAGGCACTTTTAAGCAGTTGTGAGCAGGTCTGCACAGATTTGCATGGAGGGAAGCACTGCTAACTTCCAGTTACAGTTTGTTATACTGATTTAGCTTCCAAATTGCTTAACCTGTGTAGACATTGCTTACCCCCATGCAAACAGGCTTAAAACTGCTTATTGCTGCTTAAAAGTGCTTACTCCCACTTACCCCTGTGCTAATTTCTTAAAAGAAAAGAAAAAAGGGTTGATAGAAAAGTGGTGAAAAAGGGGCAAAAAGAGGGAAAGACAGTAGGCAAAATAGCTAGGTATGCGCAGGATGGGTGTAGGGAAGGTCCATAGGTTCTTATTTCTTCTACAGCAACAGCTGTGCATAAACACTGAATTTGGAGGTAGATTTTAAACTCAAACCCCTGAGAGAGGGTGAGGACAACAATAATATGTTTTGAAGCCATTTAGACCAGATTGCATGTGTCCAGTGGACATGTGTGCAAAATAGACAGTTATGTATGGGGTGAAATATTTTTTGGGGAACAGATTGCCCTTTTTTTCAGGTGAGAGTGGGATGTTGGGGAGGGATAGTAGGTATATTTGGGCAGGTAGGTTGGGTAGATTAACAGACAGGACAAACAAGACCCATACAGGGACGACACATGCGGGGGTTAAACACCTTGATGGGGAGGGTTGTTGGGAAATCGGAACCCCATGAGCCCCCTAGTGGAAACAGTTGGACTGAAGTCCCCGCCCATGGGCAGTCACCTTCACACAAAGCTGACTGCTCTGGGGGCTCAGTCAGAGAGCCTGTCCGACCCTCTAGTCACGACACGTGGCTCTCGAGCTGGTGAAGCAGATCTCCAAACTGCTGGTTGAGCTCGCTAAGCACCACGACCTGGACCTGGCGATGGGTGACAGTTTCCTATCTGCGTCCGCTCCCAAGGGGGGGTGAGCCCCATCCCCTGAGGTGGTTCCACCCGAAGGTGGTGCAGGACTAATGGATGAGGAGGTCCTGGGTTTGGCCCCAGATGTGCTGGTGCCTGGTGCCACTGCCAGCTGAGGTGGGACAGGTTGGTCCGCTGGGACCCGCATTCCCATACGTGCTATGGTGATTATGTTTTATCAACATATGTGTGTTAGTAATAGTCAGCACATTCCAGGATTAGGTATAACAGCATGCATAGATATTCCCATTAACCCAGACACCAGATATGGAACAGTTGCATACCAAACAGAATACATACATATATGGGACCACAGTGGTACTTGCAACAGCATGCAAGTACATTGATGGCACCAAGCCACCACTGTTGGAGTATTTCAACATAGCACATGCATGGAAACACATTTAAAGAATTATTAAACAATAAGACATATGTCCCAATATTACAGTTAAGTCACACATACCAGTTGCATTGGGTATTTAGTTTATTGTTGCAGATATGATGGGGGGAGAGAAAGATGTCAGTTAACAACTAGTATATTCCTGTAGTTCACATTAATTTCCTAGTCAGTGCTGTTATCCGTACCTTTCAAGTATTAGTACACTACCCTGTTGCCTTACTTTGTACAGTGGTATGGCTGTCGATAACTATATGCATGAACTGGTTTTACCTGCAGTATACACCTCTTACCCGGTATACCTGTGGAGGAATTGTTTGTTAACACTAATTAACTGTTTCTGCACATACTCCCAGATTCCAGGTTGATGTTATGCACACACCTGTCCATCTCTTTTTGCACAGACTCTCGCCATGTCTTGACCACATGCAGGTAAACCAGGACATATTTAGACTATTGCCCTCTTAAACCTTTAGTGACTTACAACACTCTTATACAGGATTTCCTAGACAGTTATATTGTGTAGCACAGTGTGGGTGACAGTGATGAGTGATACCTTATTATTCAGAGCAGCTGCAACACTCGCAATGCCATACAATACCAGAGTAAACAGTACCAGTACAGGGTATAAATATTTTATTTTTAGGCACAGTGTTCATATCTGACGGACCTGTGGGAGCAAAGCTTGTTAGCACTACCTGAATGTTGCGCACAGATTACCAGATTACACATTAGTATTATGCACATACATCTCACTCTGTTATTGTACACACTGTGGTCACAGCTTGACAACATAGGACATACTTGGCTTATTACTCTCATAACAGTTTGGGGAGTTGCTAGAGTGACAGGTTTGTTCTTATAGATGTGTGACAATCAGTTGTGTTCCTAGTTTGTTGCCTAAACATCTGGGATCATCCCACTGATTTCCCAGGGGAACAGGGTGACAGACAGCAGATATGGGGTGATATACTGGACATATCTGCACAGTTGTGGGGTATGATTCTGTATGCAGCCTACTACCACTCCCAGGATTAGAACCATGGCTGTGTGCGCTAAAAATACAACAGTTCACATCTCAGCTGCATGTGCTATTTGGCTTTTGCTGTTTGTTTTTGTACTGTTTTTTTTATGTCTCTCTCAGATGTACTAAATGACCTCTGGGGATTTTACCAGTCATATACAGAAATTCCTACACATTTTATTTATGTTGCACATAGTGGGTAACAGTGTTTAATACAACAGTACTATTATGTGATTTCAAATCTACATTATCACATGATACCAGAGTAAACACATGCAGTCCATCAGTTAGACCTTTATTGTCAGGCTATTATGCTTTTATTTACATGCAACCTATATGAGACTATTCCTGCCATATTTTCTGGTGTATGCAGTACTTGTCTTAAACAATACATGTTTTATACAGGCAATTAACTTACTAATACTTTTAGATTTATTTCCTATGACAGTACATGCAAGAGTATTACTAACCTGCCTCTCATCGCAACTTCTCCAAGTGATATCCATGGGCCTCCTGGTTCGCAGCCCGCTCACTTGCCATTGTGAAGGACATAAGAGGAATATTTAGTCATACCTATCCATAATATACATGAGCTGGCAATTATTAAACAAGTAGTGGAGGGATACACACAGCTGGGACCTCCCCTCTCCTCCTAGCCTCTTGGATCCACTAGTGATGACTGACCTGCTCACCAGTTCAGGATATGCCAGTGGCATTGGTGAGGTCATGGGCGAGATGATCCCAGGCTTCTGCTTTATATTGAGAACCCTGGTACTGGCCCTGCAGCAGTCTCTGCTCATGGTCTTTCACAAGGAGTCCTGCCATGACTCTGGACTCCTGGATGCCCCAGCACTGCGCCTGAAAGCACACACCCTCTCCCATTCCAGACATAGTTCCTGCAAGGGGAAGCTACAACCAGTTATGAAATGTATTCCTGCCTGTTGGGTTTAAATAGGGCTGATTTCCTACACCTTGCCATGATTGGATGGTTTTGAAAAGGCTAAGCTGTGGATAAACCTGCATACCTAAGGCTGGCCTTGTTTAAAGTGGTATACCAATGAGCAATTTGAGTTAGCTGGCATACACATTGCTTACACCTACTAAGCGGGGTTGTAGAATGCTTAGCATTGCTTAATATTTAATTTGCATTATATTTGCTTTTTGGCGTTGGTTTATTATTCATTACATGTTATATATGTGTCTGGTATCCATGATTCATTTGTACGTACACTGTATGGGGTCCTTGTGTTTATTAGGGAACTTCAACACTTTATTACAATTACACCTCACATCTGGGCTTACTGCAGTACTGTAGTTCACATATTTATGTTATGTAGTAGGTTATGCAACATAAGACTCTATATAGATTCCTTTCACATGTTCAGTTTGATTTTCCTATAGTGAGGATTTGTTTGGTGATACCTCAAGCTTATGCAGTGCTGTGATGGTTTAGTGGTTAACTACTATAACTGTAATGTACAGGGTCCTGGGTTCAAGTCCTGCAAAGGTTGTTTACTTTGTTTTTGGTCAGAACAGCGGCTGTTGCATACAGAGTGTTTAAGGCACTTTTAAGCACTTGTAAGTGGGTTTGCGTGGGTTTGCGTGAGGGTAAGCTATGCTAACCTTCGGTTAAATATGCTTACTACAGTTAGCTTTAATATTGCTTAACCTGTGTGTGCATTGCTTACCCCCACACAAATGGGCTTAAACACGCTTACTAGTGCTTAAATATGCTTACTCCGACTTACTGCTGCTTAACAGTGCTTACATTTGCTTACTAGTGCTTACTCCCGCTTACCACTGCACTAATTTAGACAGTAATGTCTAATGGTTCTTGGGAAGGTGGGAGATTTGGAAGCTGTATGGAGTTATCATTCATTACACATTTTGCCTTCCATTTGTATCCCTGATTGCTGTGTACATATACTGTATGGGGCACGTGTGATTATCTGTGGACTTTGCAACATTATGACACTGACACCTCACATCTGCATTTACTGCAGTACTCCAGTTCACAAATATATGTTATTTAGTAGGTTATGCAACTAAAAATATTGATCATAAAGTGATTTGACATGGTAAATGGAATGTGCTGCAGTCGGACTCGAACTGGGAATGAGTGCTTGTAAGGCGAATGCTCTGCCCACTATACTTTTGCTATACTGCTTCATTTGCATATATCTTGCTTTTTATCCTCTTCTGCCAATTAAGCTGCATTAACCATAGCTAAGCGATGGGCAAACCCATGCACCTACAGTTAAATTTAATCTGTTTCATAAAAAAAAAATCTTTATATTTGTGGTTTTAACTATTGCTCTTTTTCATGTGGGGGGAAGTTGCTGGGGGTATGTGTGCACCTATGAGCGGTCTCGCTCATTCTTTTATGACTTGTCTGCTGTTCTTCATTGCAGGGGCGTGTATATACTGAAAGCTCTGCTCTCAGGCATGCTTCCTGCACTCTTACACACTCCATGTAAGATTAGGAGCTCAGGCAGCATCCCTTCATTAATATGCATGGCATGCTGCCATCCTGCTCCTAAATGGCCGCTTCTGTGCAGGACTAAGATAGTCCTGCACAGAAGGATAGTGAATCTGGGGGAAATATTTTAAAGACTTGAACGGTGTCATTTTATATTTCTAACTGTGCATGTTTGTGAAGAGAGATTCTAAAGGCAAACTGTCTCATATTCAGCTGATCAGCAGATGATGTCATCGGAATTTTGACAGTTGTTATGTGCCACTGTCAGAAGCTAAAAGACAGGAAGAAACTTTTAGAAAACATCTGTTGGTTGAATTTAAAAATATGAAATGAAAATTAGAACTGGAACAGTTGACATTTAGGCTAGTCTATAACACAGCTTGCAGTTGTCAGTTTCAGTTGTCACTTGAACTGTGAAGTGGATGCCAAAAAAGGACTACCAAGAACTGTAAGCCTGCCTTTGCTCTGTTGTAGTAATTTAGTTTAGATTAGGGACATTGTTCTTTAGGAAAGTATAACTAATCAGCTAGATCAGTTAGGGTTTTTCTGAGTGTTGTATCTCTGTCCTACAGTACTCATTTAATTTTCATGGTGATTGAATTCCATTTCTTTATTAGGAATTACTGTTTTATATTTTTAATTATTTTGCTCAATATTAAATATTTTTATTAACTTACATTGTGGCTGGACAGTCAGGGTTTTTAGTAATGTGAGAGTACATATAATTGCCTTGATACCTTCTTGAGCCACTCTGAAAGTCTGTCTGCTTAGGTCATTTGCTGCTATTTGTTTTAATATTTAATTTTCATAATTGGACACCCCATCAGAAGGGCATGAAGACACTCTGATTCATGGCAGCATTACTATATTATTTTGGGGGAGGTACACAGCTGAAAATCTGTGTCAGGCTTTCCTAGAATTGTTTGGATATGTGAGATTTAATTTATTTAAGTGTCAGTGCATCAGAGATCTTAAACTTGTTCACATTGCTCTGAAATGTGCTATAAGGAGTTACAGTAGGGGTGTACAGAAGTATATAGTCCAGTCCCATTCTATAGAGCATGTTATTTTCCTGTTGTGCTCTTAGGGGAACATTTTGAAATATTACTCCTGTGTGACAGTCTCACATTGGAGTCAGTAGTGAGGATTGAAGCTCCTTAGTTTCTGACCTAGGATAGTAAGACACATCACATTATATTGTTGGAAATCCAGTAGGATATTATCTGGCTGTGACATTAATTGGTGGCAGTCCAGTGGGATATTAACCAGACATCACATTTATTGGTGCCAGCAGTGTGGCATTTTTATTTGGACTTCAGTAGCCTTTGGGTAGTTGTCATTAAGGTGTGCACTCTTGACAGCCACAAAGAAAGCATACTGAATCTCAGTTCACCACACTTTTATTTATTTGTAATTAGTTAGTCAGGGATAGCAAGCAAAGATGTCAGCAGAAGCCTATAGCAAGCTGACAAAGAACCAGTTGGCCAAGGAGTGTGAAGCCAGAAGATTGGTGCATGCCAACCTGACTAAGAAAGCAATGATCTCAGCATTAGTTGCATCTTCAGCTCAGACCAGCCATTCAGAGGATATCCAATTTGGTATTGGGTATTTGCAGTCTGCCAGCGCAGGGCAGTCCACCCTTTCTTTGAAGGACCTGAGAATCTATCAAGTGTTAAGGAGCCTGGAACTGGAGACTAAGAAGAAGCAGCACCGATATGAACTGGAAGCCAAATGATGAGAAGCTGAGGACAGAATGCAGCCTTTTGAACTGGAATCAGCAGAGACACTGAGATGTTTAGAAGCCAAGAAAAATGAGAGGCAGCACTGGCATGAAGTGAAGCTTCTTACTCTTCAAAAGGGTCATGTAGGTAATGAGGAAGGGAATAACCACATCCCAGAAACTGTAAAGGTCAGTAATCTTTTTCCTCAACACAGTGATGGGGATGACTTTGATAGTTTTATTCATATTTTTGACAGGGTAGATAGATAGTGTGATTTTGACTGTGAGCTCTTGGTTCGGCTCCTGACTCCCTTACTCAATGGTAAAGCTGTTCAGGCCATGTCAAAATTGTCTGATGTAGATTGTTAGAATTATGTTAAAGTTAAGAACTGTCTTTTAGATTGTTTTAAACTAACGCCTGAAGCTTATTGGAAAATTTTTCATGAACACAGACACAAAGCAGATGAAAGTGTATGTGATTATATTGCTGATTTAAGTACTTACTTTCACTGATAGGCGAGCTGGTGTCAGGTCACCACGTTTGAGGGACTAGAAGACCTTTTGGCAAGGGAACAAGCCCTCAATACTTTGCCTGATGACATTAGAATCTGGTTAGCAGACAGAGAGTATAACTCTGTGGAGGACTTTGGAAGAAAAGGGGATCTCTACTTAGCAAGCAGAGCACTAATGCATGAGAAAGGAATACCCAATGCTGCACATGGACATTAGGGAACCCATGGGGGAAGTCTAAACCACTTCAACACAGTACACCAGTAACAGGGGAAACTACTAGTCAAAGTACATGATTAGAGATTAGATACTTCAAGTGCAACCAGAGGGGCCACATAGCAGTCAACTGTACATCAAGGCAAGGTGAGAAATTGAAGGTGATAGAGCCAGCAAGTGGTGATGACAAAACTTCCAGTTGTAAGTTGCTTAGAAAAAACTTGGTGCCAATCTATCACCAAAATATATAGCCTATCTTAGTAGATGGTAAACAGGTTACTGCTAAGAGAAGAAACAGCTTCTCATATAATCATGGTGAGGCCTGCAGTGGTTACAGAAGATCAGTACTTGCTTGGGCAGTCCACTCCAGTCAGAACTTTGTGGGGACTCCATTCCAAATACCTTTGACTAGAGTTCTTCTTGACAGAGAAGGTGGAAGAGGAAGTAAACAGGTAGGTGTGTTTGAGGATATTCCTGCAGATGTCCTGATAGGGAATGACTGTGATGATGAAGTGCCTTGTGTGTATGCAGTGACATGCAGTCAAGCTTAGAGACAGGCATATAGGTTTAGTAGCCTGGGGGAGACCCAGACAGATCTCATACTTGAATCTGGGACAGGTGTGGTGGCTGTTTCAGAGAAGGAGCTATCCTGTAGCAGTAAGTCTGAAAGTGAGCCAGAGCTGCTGGGAGGTACTGATGTTCCCTTGGACACAGTGACTGCAAGGATGTAGGGGAATGATAGTACCCAAACTGGCAGTAAGGTACATCTGTCAAAGGTTACTGTGCTTCCTGCGGAAGGAGAGAGTGAGAGGATCACAAATGTAGAGTTGAGACAGGCTCAACTTACAGACCGTTCATTACAAAGCTTGAGGGAGATGGCTAAGGAAGCACCTGAGGTAAAAGCAAGAGGGGACTCTATATACGGGAACAAAGGGTTGTTGTATAAAAACTGGACTCCTAAGAAGGGTTGGAAGGTGAGGTAGTATGGTAGTTGGTAGACCCTAAAGCCTACCTTTTGCCACTTCTAGCTATTGTGACTAATACTCCTTGTGCCAGATATATTGGGCTTGAGAAGAAACGTTTGTTGTATAGAAAGTGGACTCGTATGGGAGGGCTTGAAGTTGAGGTAGTGTGGCAGTTTGTAGAGCCTAGAGCCTTCCATCTGCCACTTCAAGTTATAGTACATAATATTCCTTGTGCATGTGATATTGAGGCAGAGAAGGAATGTTTGCTATATAAAAAGTGGACTCCTAAGGGAGGGCTGAAAGGTAAGGTAGTATGACACTTGGTAGTGCATAGAGCCTACCATCTGGCACTTCTAACTATATTTCCTAATATTCCTTTTCCAGGTGATACTGATGTAGAAAAGGTGGCAATTTTCAGCAGGATAGATTTTCCAAGGAAGACACTGACTGACCAAGGTGCCAACTTAATTTCAGACCTGTTTGTGGAAGTGTTGTGGGGTGTAACAGTTAAAGACCATCCCTTACCATCACCAAATGAATGGTCTTGTAGAGAGTTTAAGTTCTACATTAAAGACTATGCTATGGCCATTTGCAGAACAGTTAAAAAGGGCAGGACTTACCATTAAACCCAATAAGTGTCAGTTGGGTATGGCAGAGGTCACTTACTTAGGACACAGAGTGGGGAGTGATAAGATTAGACCAGAACCTGTCAAAGTGGAAGCTATTCAAGTGTGGCTAGTTCCTGTTACTAAACAGCATGTGAGAGCATGTCTATTGACAGTGGGGTATTGTGAAAAAATTGTGCCCAGTTGTAGTGCAATGGCTGCACCCCTTACTGACCCATCTAGGAAAAGTAAAGCAGATAAGGTAGTGTGTACCACAGATGGTGAGCAGGCATTCCAAAAAGTTAGGGAGATTCTGGGAGAACCCCCTGTGTTGGCCAGCCCAGATTATAGTAAAGCATTTGTTGTGTAAGTAGATGCATCAAATTGTGGGGTGGGGTTTGCTCAGCCAAGTTTCTTCAGAAGATGAAAAACACTGCAGCGGCGTTAATAATGTCAGTGCAAATGGACTGCCCAGGAGGGGAGGGGGTTGATATTCACAGACACGGGGGGAAGAGAAATGTGAAGAAAGTAAACACTGTCATCTGTGCTAGCATGCCTGGCTGAAGTTTTATATATACTTTCAGATTGTCCTGTGTATTGTATGCTAGCATGGCTACCTATGATATTGTAAATATGTTCTTACATGTTGATTTGTGATCTGTTCGAACAGAATGTTTTAAAGACTTAAACAGTCTCCTTTTACATTTCTAACTGCACATGCTTGTGAAGAGAAATTCTAAAGGCAAACTATTTCAGATTCTGCTGATCAGTAGATTATGTCATTGGAATGTTGACAGTTGCTATGTTTTACTGTCAGAAGCCAAAGGACAGGAAGAAACTATTAGAAAACACCTGTTGGTTGAATATAAAAATATGAAATGAAAATTAGAACTGGAACAGTTGACAGGCTGGTCTATAAAAGAGCCAGCAGTTGTCACTTGTACTGTGCAGTGGATACCCAAAAATGACTCACCAGGAGCTGTAAGCCTTCTTTTTCTCTGTTGTAGTAATTTAGTTTACATCAGGGGCAGTGTTCCTTAGTTAGGAAAGTATAACTAATCAGCTAGATCAGTCAGAGTTTTTTTTCTGAATGTTGGATCTCTATCCTACAGTATTGATTTCATTTTCCTGATGATTGAGTTCTGTTTGTTTATTGAGAATTACTGTTTTATATTTTTAATCATTTTGCTCAATATTAAATATTTTTATTAACTTACATTGTCGCTGGGCAATCAGTGTTTTTTAGTGATTTGAGAGTGCTTATACTTACATTAATAATTTCTTGTGCCACTCCAAAAGCCTGGCTGCTTAAGACATTGGTTACTATTTGTTTTAATATTTAATTTTCATAATGGGGCACCCCTTCAGAAAGGCATGGATACACTCTGATTGGTGGCAGCATTGCAGTATTATTTTGGGGAAGGGACACAGCTGGAAATCTGTGTCAGGCTTTCCCAAAAGGGTATGGATGTGTGAGATTTAATTTATTTAAGTGTGAGTGCATTAGAGGTTTTAAACTGGGACACATTGGTCTGAAGTGTGCAATAAGGAGTTACATTAGGGGTGGACAGAAGTACACAGTCCAGTCCCAGGCTACAGAGTGTGTGCCTGTTGTACTCTTAGAGGAAAATTGTGAAGTATTACTCCTAAGTGACAGTCTTACATTAGAGTGAGTAGTGAGGATTGAAGCTCCTTAGTTACTAACCCAGAATAGTAAGGAATGTCACATTATATTGCTGGCAGTCCAGTTGGATATAAACTGAACATCACAGTGCCCATCAGGAATGCACACCCACCCACCAAGGAATGCTAAAATGAGGCACACACTTTAACAAAAAATATCATAGAGCATATGTATGGGTTCATGGTTTCAGTGACTAGATACATTGGGGAGGGGGAATTTGCAGAATGATTCCAGTACTTGTGCTGAAATTATCACAGTCTGTGCTCTCCTACACATTATCATTCTGCAAAAACAGCTGCAGCAGGAGCACCAATGGTATGAGAAAATGTTCCACCAATGCTGGCAAAGTGACCACTTCCACAAGTAGGTGAAGATTCACAGGGGGAACTCCCAGTTGCTGTGGGTGTAGTTAGACACCCTGGCCAAGATGCAACAGATAGCACAAACGCTGAACACCTAAGGGGCACATACTGCATTTCATGAATGTACATACATAAAATTGATGCCAGGCAATGCTCACAGCCTTTACTTCCTCATGTAATGGCTGAATACTGCTAGCATCAGACAAAGTTAGCCCTGAATGACAACAGCTGTAACTGCAGGACTATCAAGGTAAATGTTGAAACTGTAATAAAAAAATAAATGTGTAAGAACATGGACGAATGGCAGATCAGATGTCTGCTTAACTGGTTTTTATAAATGAATGCAGCTAAGCAGAATGTGTGCAAGTTGTCCAGCAATGCCATTAATATCTGATATGACTAACATATGTACTATATACCTATCTAGTTTTCAAAGTAACCTGGCCATGCAACTGAAATATTAAAGCATTTCAAAAAGTGCACTTATCTCAAAACTCCCAGAAGTGGAGCAATAAGCATGATTTAACACTGTCTCTTCTCCTTCAAGATCCCTGGCTGCATAGTTAACTTTCTGTGTAGATTCAGCCTTCTGAGCACTCTGAAGATGGAAATGAGGTGTGAACTCCTTAGAATTGCTCAATACCAAATTTTTGACTTCATGTGCCAGCTATAAACATAGTGTAGCCTCTACATCACTGTAATGTACTAATTATTTACAACTGTGAATGATTAGTATGACTGAAATAAAACACAGTAATGGACAGGCACCCTTTACTAAAATGGGCATGTCAGTGAGGATACACTTACAAAGTGTAGAACTAACTGCAGTGGGCTAGTAAACAAAACCAAACACCCCACATATATATCTCCTTGGCATAATTACACAGTTTCCTGCCTTTGCTAAAAACTGTTGTTGACAACCATATATTTCTATCACACCTTGAAAGAAATATGAGACAATATACACTACAGATTTAATGTGTGATAGTAAAGTAGAGATAAGGGAATGATTTCCAAAATACAGGTAGAAGGCAGAATGACATTTTTTCAAACATATTCAGAAACAATGTGGGATCATTCATTCTACTAAATATGTTATGTACACATGTACAATAAACTCAGAATGCCCAGCTGCATGAATTGTTTACTACTGATTATGACATGTGAGAGATAACCCACTGCAACTATCTTGTCTAAGTTCAGTACTCTATTGGTTCAAATCCAGAGTGGTATGATTGTTTAACCTTTCTTTCCATTTTTTTTCCTTTTTTTAAACATTTTCCATTGTCTGCAGTGCATGACATAGCACAAACATGGTTAGCTGCTTAAAACTGAAAATGTAATTTCAATCACCTTACAAACTCAAACACGTTTAATGGCATTGTGCATCAGTCAGCAATATGGATGGTAATGATTGCAGAAATTCCACCTGTTATCCAACTGTCTCGGTGACACAAGGTGGAAATACATTGAGCTAAAAAAAAAATAACTCAGAAAAAGAGCGGGTTAGAGCTTCACAGTACTTATTTTTACTGACAAAGTGTCAAAGTGACTGTTTATTCAAGTAATATATGTTTGCTATTGACATTTACATTTGTGTGTTGCCTAACTATGTGCAAACAAGGTTCACTACTGAAGGAATAAAGTGAAACATTTAATTTGGTTCACTTCCATGGCACAGACAGGTTCATCAGCAAAGCATGGCCAGCAGCACTCTAGACCTGCTGCCTGGTTTTCTCTGTGGTACTAGATATAAGGGCAGTGATTTCATGGTCAAAACACAGGTGATCCAGGTTTCAAATCCAGCACACTCTACTTTTTAGTAAGGGTGTCTTGCAGTCACTTTTCACAACACTTTGATTATAAATGCAATACTACATAGCAATAGCAATGTATAGCAGGTTTATTGACAGAAAGATATCATTACTGTTTGCATAAAAATACTTTTATAGATATCATATGTATTATTTGTGTAACTGATTTAACATGGCAGAGATGATTATGCGATATAAAATGCAGTAGCATATCTAATGAACACAATAGTTTACTGATGATCATCTACACCCCTCCTATAAACTAAGTATAATTGCAAAACAGAATGCATTGTGAGGTATGTATCATACCTCCAAACTCAATAACTAAAGTCATGCAAGTCTGTCCATTTACAGTATATTGTCAGACAGTAGTCTTGCATAGCACCTGAGAATACATAAGCCAGGACCTTTTCATGTCACACACATACTGGCCTAATTGAAGTATAGTACCAGTCATTATTTAAGCCACAAATCATTAATGACCATGGTTGACAAATGCATCTTGTTTGGTAATGATGAATAATCGGGTCTATATCACATAGTCAAAGTATGACAACTTTGAACATGATATGGTCGAAACCATAATTTTGAAGTTGTCATACTTCAATCGTAAAATAAATAAATAAAAACAAAAAGAACACACCTGAGGGTTGTAAGCAGAGAGGCAAACCCCCCTGCACCCCCAACTTGGGGGGCTGCTCTCCCACACCCCCACTCTTTAAATATACCAACTCCGAGGTTGCGCTACAGTGCACTAAAGGAAAGTTTCCCTTTACTGCACTGTAGCATGACCTCAGAGTTGGTATATTTATAGAGCGGGGGGTGTGGGGGGTGCAGGGGGCTTGCCCCCCTGCATACAACCTTTTATTTTGTTTTCCTTTTTTTTATTTTTACACATAGACAAAGTTCTGCAACTTCAGACATATGTGTTCATACATATGGTAGTCGAAGTTATGGAACTTTGACTATGTGATATGGACCCGAATAATCACCTATGTGGAAATGCATATATTCTCCTTTACAAAGATTTGAATCCTGCATTGTACAACTTAATTTTAACAGTGTCTAAATCCCCACAAAATATGTGCCACATCATTCCACAGATCCTTTCAAAGTCATGACATAAAAGTCAATTCATTTAGCATTCCAATGTTGATCAGTAGACAAAGTGTGTAGCAGCACACATGCCATAAATCAGTGCAAAATGTCACATTATCATTGCTGTTTCATAAACTCCCTTCATTTTTGTTGGCAATGTTTCTCTTCACCTACCATCACACAGATGTGGTTGGCATGCTTGTGTGTGGTTGCACACTAATAGTAAAACACAATATCACAAAAGATTGGGAAAACATTTCAACGGTTGTTGGAGACCTTTTCAGATATGGCAAGAGATGGTAAGGATGCTACCAAATTTAGAGCACAGAAGTGGGGTTTGGAGGAGTCAAAAATATTTCTTGCACTCCTTGTGAAGTGCTACAGGTGTAAGCTACTGCAGGGGCCTATACCATGTCTCAGTACAAGGCTAAGACTTGGAACTGCCTATTCAAGTCCTTCTTTAGTGCGACTGGCATACCACACACTGAGAAGCCATGTAGACACCACTGCATTGACCTAAAGAGGCGCAAGCAGGCATAACTCAACTAGTGGCTGGATGAGTTAAGAACTGCCTACACCCCAAGTTGTGTAAGTATACAAATAAAGCAACTGTAAATGAAATAGAGTGCTGTAGATAGCCAAGACTGGTATGCATAGTGCTTTCATGTCACTTTTTACATTTTCTATTTTACAGCTGCAGAGGAAATTTTCACGAACAGGCAGGTACATGCTGAGAGGTTGGAGTGACTCAGAGAGGCAAGGGGTGTGTATGAAGCACAACTCACCATGACTGTAATAAATGCATTGTGATTCCATAGATCAGTATCAGATTCAGCATGCATATCTTAACTGTAACAGCAAGCATGCATGCATTGTTCTGTAGTTCTTGGTAATTGGATTAAGCAAGTGTAACAGTTCATTCAGATTATTTGTATTCAGTTCCACAAGTAACCTATATTTTCACATTCAACAAGTATCATTTTTCCAATTTAAATGCAGCAATTATTGGCTTTAATCCCACGTTGTTAAGTTAATTTCTAGTATCTTTAAAAGCATGTATAGACTATGTGCATATTCCAAATATTACTTGTAAAATTCAGTCATTTGTTATTCTAAAAGCTCAACAGGTAGTATAATAATAAAAGGATATTTATTGTAATAAATCATGAAAGTGCCATATCTTTTGTTCTACTCATCTATTTTCTTTTTTATCTTGTTCCACCACTTATCTCTCTTTTTTCTTTTTTTTTTTTTGTCTGAGGGCTACCTGGAATCACACTGTTCTTATGTCATACCTCTCTGACAACAAACAAAATACTTTTCAGCACAGGGAGGTTGGCCTACCACTGCAGTTTGGCATGCCAACCCTCCGCTGGCTGCTGCACCAACACCCAGCACCTCTGGGATGCAACCTGGCATGCTGCCTCCACAGTCCCTGCACTACCTAGGTCATCCACATTAGGTAGTATTGCCCCGGATGCTAGTGCAGTGGTATCCTCCAGGATTATTGGTGGAAGTGGTGATTATGTCACCCATTGGAAGCTACCAAGGATGGTGCATGATCTAATAAACACTGGCCTTGGTGCCAGCATCAGCTGCCTGTAGAGGTTTCTCACTAAAATCGAAAAGTCATTCCCACATCACACAGTCTCACAATGAACTCTGGAAGGGGACAGTGATGACAGTTCTGAGAGTGAGGACAACATTCTAGCTGTTCTCATGCTTGACAGGCATGTGCCTCCAATATACTCTACCTGTCCCCAATCATGGTATCCCTCAACCAGTTGAGTCCATCACCATCCATGTGTTTGTCTTCTTTATCATGTTTGTCTGCAGCTACTATCTCAACTGTCCTAAATATCTGACCGTCACATTCCTATGTTCCTTCCCCAATATTCCTCTCTTTTTGAAGTCCAAAATAAAAAAAAAAAATGAGCACCTGTCCTACAAAAAAAATTGTCCCCTACATAGCTCTCCACTTCACATATGTGTCTTCTCGACACACTTGATTTTGTTCAATTGGCTATACAACATCATTGTGTTGTTGTCACCCATCTGAGTTTTGGCAACAGAAAAATTCATCAATCTTTTTCTACATGTGCACATTACTGTGTAGAATAAGTGGAGATCTATGGTTCTTTCCTAGTTCCATCCTGCAAATTCCTTTATTTCTTCCTCTTTGTTGTTCCCCCTGCTTGTCCCCCCATTTCATCACATTCCTATTTACCCCATTTTCTCACCTTTAATCTGATCAAAAAATAGAATCACACACCACACTCATAGCCAGGAATTACCCATAATAAATCCTTCGCGTTTTCTCTTCTGCATTTACAAAGTTTGGCATTGCACACCAGTGTTGAGTGGTGGTGAATGGTTCTTCATATCCTATGGCAAAACCTGGTGAGTTTTTACCATTGGTCACATTATTCTGTTTTTTTTTTCTATGTAATGGTGCTTAAACATAATGATTTATAGGAATACAGAGTTAAGGCACTGCTTTGAAACAGTTAGTTTGACAGTTCTCTACACAGCAGGATGTAATAAACTGTAACTTCTTATGTGGAGTGTTGCCATAAATCATTTGGTTGAAGTTTTTTTTGCCCATAGGATCATAGGTCCAATTCCAGATGCCTCTCACGTTATTTCTTACTGTGATGTTATATGCCTATGATATTTTTAATCACCCACATCTGAATATCTGCCACAGTTAATGAGTTCTCGTGGAGATATATTGGATATTGACCAAAATAAATCATTTGAATTGATGTCCATACCCACAACTATGCCATATTTATCCAACTTTTTTTCTACTCGTCACAAGCCTGTTGTCCCTCTCTTAACCCTTCTGTACCCCATGTCAATTGCTTCAAGCTGCAGAGCACGGCAGCTTAATAATTAGAACAGACCAAAATCATGTCCATGAATGTTGCATGACACCAAACATTGTTATGTGTATGTCCATTTATCCTTGTATGCACCCCTTCACTCCCATCCCTCTTTATTGGTGTGCATCTATTAGGCTTATGGATACAGGTTATCTCATGCTGACATGAATCTGCTAATGTTTAATACACACATTGTACATTGATTCAATAAGTCATCAGTGCTCCTGTAGTGCCCAAGGTTTCAGTATCTGCTGGAAGATTCCCTTTGTGTCATGTTCAGGTAATGGATGAATTGTCCATCTAATATGATGTGGAAACTCCTTACTGTGAAGAAGCAAACTGCACACACTTTTCAGGATATCTGCCCATACGCAAAAAGTATATCTGCTGAGTTATAATAATCATTTAAAAAGATGTACCACCCTGTCACTCATCTTGTTTCCCATTAAAGATGAACAGGTAGGGTAGTTAATTTATATGCTTTATTAGAAAGAAACACATCAGGATGGATAGCAGCAGGACAAAATATAAACAAAACTGATTGACAGACTACACAGGCATACATGCTAACATCTCAACAGCTAACTAAAAATGGCAATCAGGCTTGCACGTGCTCAGTATTTATACACTTGTGCAAGCTCCTAGAAAGCTTGTTAAAGCTATAGATACATATTGATCTATACTTGTTAAAGCTATACATACAAATTGATCGACAAACCCCTTGTCATTTCTAGAAAGTTGTACACACAATTAAATTGTGATTTACAGTGAGGCCTGCAAAACAGCTAATAGATGTAAAACTGTATTGAGGAAGGCATTACCGATAACATTTTGGGAAGATACATACTTTACTATAGTCACTGGGTGTCACATTTGCAGTCCTGATCACATTTTCTTAGCTAATGCCATCATGACACCACTTGTAAAAAAAGAGAATGATCTGGATTTGAATCCTAAACAAATAAAAAACTGCACCAAGCTGACACACTGTATATTTATTGTAAAAATAAAAAATACAAATATGGTGAGCGCTTTCATGACAGAACTTGTTGCTTCATGAGACACATGAGTATAGCTAAAACCAACATTTATAGTATAGCTGATAGTCAGCTGACAATTAAAATCACATGTTTGTTAAAACCCATCACAAACTCTAATGGAAATCAAATAAAACACGTGTACAAAATACATATGTATAAATCAGATAAATAACCTTAGCACTGACTGTTAAAAATAATAATAAAAAATTCCCAATATACCATTCATAAAAATGCAGGTATATATAGAGAATATATGCACATAAACACATATAAGTTACATAAAAAAATATATATAGAAGGTTAAATATATATAAAAAGACAGCTATAAATGTTAGAATTTCAGATGACGGGACTTCAAAAAAGGTTTCAGAGAAGAAATACCATTAAGTCCAGGGTATCTCTCAGCATTTAGCGAGAGAATCCATTTCTGATCAATACTCTCTGTCAAATTTTCTATATCACCACCTCTTATATTGAGATGAACAACTTGAATGGCAAAAAACCTAAAAGTGTGTGTAGAGTCGTTCTGTTTAACATGGTTAGCTAAAGCATTGGTTTCCTTACCACTGATTATATCTCGGATATGGTCAAGGATCCTATCCTTGAACATTCGATTGGTCTTTCCTATGTAATACACGTGGAATTTCTGGCAAAAGGAAAAATAAACAATGTTCTCAGTTCTGCAATCAAAATAATTATAGTTTGTGATTGTAACTTTGCATATGGGATGTGTAAAGGTCCTGTTACTATATAGATATTTACATGCAGAACACCGTCTACATGGAAAGGTGCCTATGTTTACTGATTGAGTAGATCTATGTAAGCCCATTCTATTACATAGATGTTGCTTCAAGGACTAATTATTTCTAAAGGAAAATGACGGAGTGTTTCCAATTTTATCTAAAAGTCCTGGTACTTCCTATAGAATATGCCAATTTCTCTTAATGATTCTAGTGTATTCATTAACGTCACTCGAGTATTGGAACACAACTCTAAATCCTATCCTTGAACATTCGATTGGTCTTTCCTATGTAATACATGTGGAATTTCTGGCAAAAGGAAAAATAAACAATGTTCTCAGTTCTGCATTCAAAATAATTATAGTTTGTGATTGTAACTTTGCGTATGGGATGTGTAAAGGTCCTATTACTATATAGATATTTACATGCAGAACACCGTCTACATGGAAAGGTGCCTATGTGTACTGATTGAGTAGATCTATGTAAGCCCATTCTATTACATAGATGTTGCTTCAAGGACTTATTATTTCTAAAGGAAAATGACAGAGTGTTTCCAATTTTATCTAAAAGTCCTGGTACTTCCTATAGAATATGCCAATTTCTCTTAATGATTCTAATGTATTCATTAACGTCACTCGAGTATTGGAACACAACTCTAAATCCTTTATTGTCTAAGGCAAGACTATCACCATGGTCCTTCTGTGTCCCATTTGTTAAGTAAGGTTTACATCTGTTTCCTCTTTGTTTCCAAGCTTGTTCTATGGTAGAGTTAATCTCCTGTTCAGAATAACCTCTCTCTAAGAAATCACATTTCAAGTTGTCTAAGGCTACTTCTGCTTCATCATCCCTATTGTGTAGCCACAAAACCCTATAGACCTGACCTGTAAGTACATTTCTAGGAATGTGTCTAGGGTGCATACTAGTTTTGTGTAGTAAAGCATTCCTTCAGGTGGGTTTTCTATAGATGCTACTACTGACCTCATTCAAATCAGATTTCTTAACTTTGACATCCTGGAAATCAATCTCGCTATTAGAGTGTTGATTCGTAAACCTTAAAAACTGGGTTTGAGTATGTAAATAGTTTACAAAGTCAGTAAGTTCATTCACGTTCCCTTTCCATAACATAAAAATATCACCTACAAAACAAACGTACCATAGAATGTTATGTAGGAATGGGTTAATCTCAGAAAGTAAAGTCTGTTGTTCCCAACTCACTATGGCTAGGTTGGCGTAGCTATTGGCACAAGCAGTGCCTATAGCTACGCCAACCTTCTGAAGATAGAACTCAATCTCAAACACGAAGATGTTATTTTCTAATATAATCTCAAGGAGATTACAAATAAGTTGTATCCGCTCATTTTCATAACATCTATTTAGCGTAAGGAACTCCCTAACTTTCTCTATTCCCCAGTCATTGGGTATGCATGTGAATAATGACTCTATATCCATAGTAACAAAACTATAGTCTTCATCTAAAGTAATAATTCTGTCATGCAATCTTTCTAGAAATATTTTAATGTCTCGTAGTATAGTGTAACAAACTTCTAACTGACAGTGTAGACTGTCTTCTACATATCTAGAAAGGGGTTCTGTACACCAACCCGCTCCTGACACAATTGGCTTCATGGGAGGTGTTTCAATACTTTTGTGAATCTTAGGTAGGCCATATATTCTAGGTATAACTGGATGATCAATGCTGAAAAACTTAAAAAGTTGCTCATCAATCAAATGAGTCATTAATAGATCGAAAATCAGAAAGGATACCTTTTCCATAACACCATTCACAATTATTTTAGTAATACATTGATA
Organism: Protopterus annectens; assembly: GCF_019279795.1. NCBI lineage: Eukaryota > Metazoa > Chordata > Ceratodontiformes > Protopteridae > Protopterus > Protopterus annectens. Next base: position 441,893,212 of record NC_056733.1, read on the forward strand.
GGTACACATCCCATACGCAAATTTACAATCACAAACTATAATTATGTTGATTGCAGAACTGAGAACATTGTTTATTTTTCCTTTTGCCAGAAATGCCACGTGTATTACATAGGAAAGACCAATAGAATGTTCAAGGATAGGATCCTTGAGCATATCCGAGATATAAACAGTGGTAAGGAAATCAATGCTTTAGCTAACCATGTTAAACAGAATGATTCTACACACACTTTTAGTTTTTTTGCCATTCATGTTGTTCATCTCAATATAAGAGCTGGTGATATAGAAAATTTGATGGAGAGTATTGAGCAGAAATGGATTATTTCGCTAAATGCTGAGAGATACCCTGGACTCAATGGTATTTCTTCTCTGAAACCTTTTTTGAAGTCCCATAATCTGAAATGCTAACATTTATAGCTGTCTTTTTATATATATTTCACCTTCTATATATAATTTTTTTATGTAACTTATATGTGTTTATGTGCATATATACTCTATATATATACCTGCATTTTTATGAATGGTATATTGGGTATTTTTTATTATTATTTTTAACAGTCAGTGCTAAGGTTATTTATCTGTTTTATACATATGTATTTTGTACACATGTTTTATTTGATTTCCATTAGAGTTTGAGATGGGTTTTAACAAACATGTGATTTTAATTGCCAGCTGACTATTAGCTACACTATAAATGTTGGTGTTAGCTATACTCATGCATCTGATGAAGCGACGAGTTCTATCGTGAAAGCGCTCACCATATTTGTATTTTTTATTTTTACAATAAACACTCTGTGTGTCAGCTTGGTGCAGTTTTTTATTTGTTTAGCTCTTCTGGTATCTGCACCTGCCTTGCTTTAAGACATTTGTGTTTTTCAGTTTGGATTTGAATCCTGCCTTGTATAGTCTTGTATCAGGATCTCACTGCTCTTACACCTATTGCCACAGGGAAAGTTAAGCAGCAGGTCTATTTTCCACACTCAGTACTGTTCATAGTGCTGATGGCCATCCATCAACATTTATCTTGTTTGCATAAAGTGTGGTGAACCAATTGACATATTACTATTTTTTAATTTAAGCAGAAAACCGTGTTTGCTTGTCGCTTAACTCCATGCAAATGGGAAAGGCAATAGCAGCAGATATTAATGTAATAAAACTTATGTCACAACATTTCCAATATAAATTACTCTGTGAACAGCACAGTATCTATGAGCTATTGCTTCCATAATTCACAAGTTCAAATTGAATTTATGAAATGGAAATAATGCATGCACTGACACTTTGCCATTGTCAGTGCAAATAGGTTTCTCATAGTAAAGATGTGTTTAGCATGTCTTCCTGTGGTTATTGGACAGTTATCTTTCATTACATAAAAAGACATTCAAAAATACAAGAGAAGGGCAGGGACATGCTCTTCACTGAAGATATACTTACTCAGACTCATGTGTGCCCTGCAGCAATGCACTTGTAAATGATATAGCAGTAATTGGTCTACTGCCAATGATACTGCAGAAATAAAGAGCACAAATGCATTGTTACATTTGGTATGGGTTTATACTGACAATTGACAGTGGTCATCAATGACTATATCACATTGGCATTGTCAGGACATCTTCAAATGTATTTTTGCACATTGCTATAACAAAATCAAATCTGAAGTCCAGGCTTTGCACACAAGTCTTTTAACAGTATATGTTATCTGTGACATTATGCTGATGTCATCCTCTATAAAGACCACTATGACTATGATAATGTTAAGACTTCTGTGATTGCATGACTGTTAGGTACTGCATTCTCCAGCTGGAGTAAGTAGTTAGTTATGGGTTTAAGTTGCACAACAGTCAACTTGTGTGTGTATGTCTGTATGTCTAACTGTGTGTATACATTGTCATAAGAGCATGAGTCAATGTCCTCACTCAAGGATCATTAAGAGCAAAATTTTGCAGTGGTACATGATTACATAGCAATTTCATACAGCTGCCCCAACATCCTCTTCTCAACATATACTGATAATATAATCATCTATAAAGTGCAGTCTGAAAGTCAGAGTTGTTCTGTGGTGCTAGAAATAAGTATGTGGAAGTAGGTAGGTAGGTATTCTAATCTCACAGCAGTCAACTCGTGTATTCAGTCAAAAGACAATTTTAGAGCAGCATGTGAGACACTCCTACCAGAATCTTCTACTCACCATGCACTGATGCTGTAATCTCTGTAAAGTGCACTCTGTCACCATAAATGTCAGACTTATGCCATGGTGCTAATGTTAAGTACTGTGTTCTCTAGCTTGTGAAACTAGATAGGCAGGAGTTCAAGTCTAACAGCAGTCAACATGTGTCTGAGTACACAGTTTTATAAGACTCTACTACTAACATCTTCTACTCACTATACACTGTCCCTATCATCTGCTATAAAGTGTACTCTGGCACTGTGAACATCAGACTTGTGTCATAGCACTAGTATTAAGCACTGTGTTCTCTGGCTTGTGTAACTAGTAAGTAAGGGTACTATTCTAAAACCAGTCAATGTGTGTGTGTGTGTGTGTGTGTGTGTGTGTGTGTGTGTGTGTGTGTGTGTGTGTGTGTGTCTATGTGTGTGTGCGTCTTCAGTCAGGAGACAACTTTAGAGCAGCATGTGAATACACAGCCATGTAAGACATTCATAGCAACATCTTCTACTCACCATACACTGATGCTGTCACCTCCTATTAGGTGCACTGTGACAGGGTGAAAGTCAGACCTGTGTTGAGGTGCTATCTATAACTACTATGTTCTCTACCTTGTGTAACTAGGTAGATAGAGGTTTTAATCTCCCAGCAATCAATGTGTGTGTGTGTGTGTGTGTGTGTGTGTGTGTGTGTGTGTGTGTGTGTGTGCGTGTGTGTGACAATTTTAGAGCAGCATGTGAGTACACATCTATGTAAGACACTCCTACCAACATCTTCTTCTCTGTGTTCTTCACATTGTGCAAATAGGTAAGTAGGGGTTTGAATCTCACAGCAGTCAATGTGAATGTGTGTCTTCTTCTTAACATGCAGTTATGATGTGATCCCCTATAAAGTACACTGTGACAGTTTTGCACTCATACATCTGTGTCACCACATGCGTTAACTATTGTGTTGTCTATCTATCTAGATAGGTAGGAGTTCTAATTCCACAGCAGACAACTTCAGTATGTATTCTTTCAAATATTAGTGTAGATACTATTTTACGTAGAGATGTGACTCCACATATATGTCAAAAACTCCTCCCAACACCTTCTCCTCAGCATACAGTTATGCTGTCATCTTCTATAAAGTGCAACACGACACTGTTAAAGTCAAACATCTGTGGTGGTGCTAGTGTCACATTGTATGGAATCAGCTTGTCTACCTGCACAGGTTTAATGCACAAATCTGACCTCCGTCAACTACTGTGTCTGTGGTTGGTGTTATATTACAGTTATTGTATGATCTTTTAAATCTCTTTTCATTGAATCCCATGCAGGAGAACCATTAACATAGCCCCATGAATCCAACATCTGCTTTTTCCCTCTGTCCACATAAAATACTTTCTGTGGAACACCGAAGAATGCCATTATCTCAAAGATGCATACACACATTGTAGAGCAGAGCTCTTCCATGACATATGGGCAGAGGCAGTATGTAATGCAATCAGATATATACAGGCATATGTACATACCCCTAATATCTTCCATCATATAAATATCTGGACACACCACGAGAAGTTCAAGTTCTTTTATTAGATAAAACAAGATAAGCGCTTTCACGTGCTGAATGCGCACGCTTCTTCAGATCTCAATTAACCCATTTTTGCTGTATATTTGACATTTTTGATATTTTTAACATTTTTTATATTTCCCACACTCTTTTAATTATGGTTGATGGTAGTGATTCATAACTATGTAGTTAACCAAGGTTGGGAAACATTTTTGTCAGTTTTATTAATAGTTTTAGATAATATATGTAACCTGGGCTAACTATGCATTGATAAAAACTATAAGGGCATTATGCTCTGAAATGCTAGGCCCTATATATGTAGACTTGAACAATGTAAGTATCATAGCCAGTAAGAATTAATTATACACAAAAAATTTTTTCTAAGGAAAAGGCATTGAATTAAATTAATTTAATAAATTATGAGCGATGAACTTTGAGCAGCCACAACTGACTATGGAATAGGCCAATAAATATGGGTAGCTCTCTCATAACGGAGATACACTTAGGTTCCCTTACATCACTGTTATGATGAAACAGCGAGTGAACCATAGTAATGGGAATAGGCTTAATGCTTCACAACATAATCTGAGAATAACTTCATCGGGTATAGCCTCTAAGTTATAACAACAGAGACCTCACTCGGTGATTTTGATTTATTTAAGATTAGTTTATGTGTTCTCTGAAAAGTCTCAGAAATCTCAGAAGTCAGTTTCCTCACTACGAACATGAAGTCTCAGACTTCTATGTCTATATAGTCAGATGACTAAAATGAAATTTACTTAAAGTATTATTAATTCATTTACATTTACTGTTGAATGTATCTGATTTCATGTTTTTTAACGTTTTAATAATGGCTAGTGCTATGTCTATAGGAATCGATGCTAACACAAGTTAAATTATCATCACATGCTTTGTTTTGCACAGTATATAAAATATGTTCCTAAACAAAAGGTCAAGATTAAATTCATGCCTCTTTTAAGGTTTATTAGTAGTTTTTATATGATACAACATTAAAAATTAATTAAGGTTTTCTATACATGACAGACTGTAAAATGTTTTTACTTGTTTTTATTGCTTGCAGCATGCGAAAAAACGCATGCTGCCGTATATATATTTTTATAGAAAGTAGCGTTTCAGATATAAATGAAACCTTTTACAGGCTAATAAGAATCTGAACCTGAGAAAGGATGAATTATATAGTACGATGCTGTTAAGCTAAGAATGAAATGTTATGTTTCTTTTATTTTAAGGTTATCAATTAAACCTTTGATTGAGGAAGCTTTTTTATAGGCTGATGATTATGTTAAAAGGACCAACATTTTGTGGGTTAATTGAGATCTGAAGAAGCGTGCGCATTCAGCACGTGAAAGCGCTTATCTTGTTTTATCTAATAAAAGAACTTGAACTTCTCGTGGTGTGTCCAGAGGTTTATACTTCACATTTCTTCATTTATACTTTGCCGAAGGACACTTTGGAGATCGGGAACATTATTTCCTTCCATTTGTGACTTGTTTGTTGTTGTGTTTCCGACCTCACATTATGGAGAAGGATGACATCGAACTTGGATATAATCCTACTAGGAGTATGGAGCCACCAAGACTGGAAGCTCTTTTACCAACAAGTAATAATCCACTTTTGAACATGGAGTTCCAAGATATGGTGAGCATACAATCCAGCAGTAGTACGAACAATATAAACATAGCTGAATTTCAAGAAGCAGCAAAAGAGTTGGAGAATAATTTGTATAGATTACAGAGATTGGCATGGCAAAAGAAGCACTTGCAGGCATGCACACACTTTAAGGTGATCCCGAGGGGAATGAGAGTGTTGTGCATGCCGACATATGGCCAAACTCACCCTGAATTACTGAAGAGATGGCAAGACCTAAATCTCGAAGTAAGTTTTAAATATATTAACTTACTTATAGACTATTTTGATCCCATAATATCAGACTTAGAGAAAAGAACTGATGAACTTTATATCAACCTCACTGAACACTTTAAGTCCGATTTTTGCACAAATAAGTTAAATCAGATTTTGTCACAGATTAATACCTATAGTGACAAACTGAAGGCTACTAAACAACGTAAACTTAATCGAGACGGAAGACTTCCGAAAAGGGAACATATTTATTTGGCCTCGCACGCGGAATACCAGCATTATTAGATCGCAACCTGATAACAGAAGATGGCCAAACAGAGAGGCGCAGACTGTGAGTGGAAATGTCAGTTTGAATTTGGCGCCATCTCATTTAAATACGCCCAATACTACTCAGGGAAATGTAGTCAATACACTGATATCGTCGGAGAGCCAGGAACTAAATACACCTCCGCCCAACCAACAAGCGTATGCACAAAAAGATGATTCGAACAGAACAGGAGCAGTACGACGGACTAATGTTGTTTATAATAAAATCCCAGAAGGTCCTTTTCCAATCAGGACAGAACATTATGTAAGAGGAAGGTCCACAAGCAGAGGGCCAAGAAAACGAAAAAATTCAACGGACAGGTATGGTCAGCAGAAGAGGCACATGTATTGACTGACTTGGTTTTTAATTTTTCTAGTGCCACTCTTTCTTCGTCAGACTTATCCCTACTGAACAAGGGCTTGGGTTATATCCCATCTCAACCCAGCTCATTAACTGATACATTGTTTGATTTAAGGTTGTTTGCAAGGAAGATAGCACTGAAATTGTTTTTTGGTAGTTTTGGATGTGATGATAAAGGGAACAAGAAAGAAAAGACTTTTGCCTTTAAACGCAAAAGCACCTTTTGTCCTCCGCTTCCACACATGGTGGATTGCTATGTTAAATCATGCGAAGTTGACCTTTATGCATTTTATTGTTCTAAACATGTATCTAACAAGTTTTGTAATTTGAACAAAGATGAGTTTCAATCCCTGAATAGGTTGAGTAAAGACAAGAATATCGTTATTACAGCAGCTGACAAAGGGGGGGGAGTAGTGGTACTTGACAAAGATGATTATATAACAAATATAGAACAGTCATTGTCTAGTGATAGTTATAGAGAGTTAACATCAGAACAAGTTTTATCTATAATAGCCAATGTTCACTCAGATATTTATGACATATTGATGTGCCGGCAAGTAAGTCAAGAAACATTCGAATTTCTTAATGTTGAGAATCCCCTAATACCTTCCTTTAGAGGTCTACCGAAGATTCATAAAGATGTCAGACCCATTCCTATGCGCCCTATAGTCGCAGGCAGACAATGGGCCACTTATAATATTTCGATTTTTATTGAAAAAATGCTTAGACCATTGGTAGACGAAATAGACACAATTCTGAAAGACACCCAGCACTTATTAAGTGACATTCAGCAATTTAATGAACAGAGGTTGAATAAGAATATTGTGTATCTGGTCACCCTAGATGTATGTAACTTGTTTACGTGCATTCCCAATGACTTTGGGGTACAAGCGATCAGAGAAACCATGGTGGCATTGAGTGGTTTCTCAAATGACAGACAAATCCTGATAGGACAACTTTTGGAAACAGTGTTAAACAACAATGTGTTTATTTTCAACCAGAAGTACTACTTACAGACATGGGGTGTGGCCATGGGCACCCCATGTGCTAACTCTTACGCTAATCTTGTCATGTACTATTGGGAAACACATAACCTGTTCAACAATAAATGGATGGATAAAATTTGCCTGTATAGGAGGTTTGTAGACGATGTCTTATTGCTGTGGCAGGGTTCGATAGAAGAGCTTAATAGTTTTGTTGATTATCTACAGTCTACAACTGATTTTCTCAAATTCACTTTAGAATTTTCTAATATACAGATAAATTTTTTAGACGTCAATCTTTATTTTGATAGAACAGGGACCATCAAATCCAAACTCCATAGGAAAGAATGCTGGAGGAATAGCATCCTGGAGTTCAGTAGTATGCATCCTAGGCATGTTTATCCTGGCATAGTGAGAGCACAATTCACTAGATTAGCCAGGATTGTCCAGGATTCAGCATGCCTTAAAGATGAAATAGAGAAAATGGCCAACATCTTCCTTGAAAGAGGTTATGATAAAAACATGATAGAAATAGCCAAGAAAGCAAGCCTAGAGGAACTATCAGTATGTAATCCTGAAGTAGAACCATGTATGTCAATATCGAACACAGAAAATAAAAAGATAATATTTCTCTAAGCAGGTTTACACATAAAACAACAGAACCCAAACTTAATTACAAAAGATTCAATAGTAACAACATCACCTACATTATGAAATACACTAATGATAATGAGCACATTAGGAAGATATTGTCCAAACATTGGAATATCCTCACGGTCACTGAAGAAATTAGAAATTTAGTGGGTGAGAGACCCTCTTTGTCTATCGCACCTGTGACAACCTTAAAGAAATATTCCATAAGAATTATAATAGAGAGGACATATCTACACAATATAGAGTACCTGGCACTTTCCCCTGTACCAAGTGTAATATGTGCAAGTATATTACAGTTACTCAGCAATATACACATGTTAATGGCATCTTCACATTTACACCTAAAAGCTTCCATGATTGTAATAGCACTAACTTGGTCTATATGGCCAATTGTTTGCAATGTTCAGCGTTTTATATTGGCCTAACTAGTAGAAAATTAAAAGAACGATCTATAATCATAGTTACGACATACGTAAGAACAAGGAGACTAATGCACTAGCTAGACATATAAGTGAACATCCAACGCATGAATTTAAGTTTAGAGTGCTAGAAACTGTTAAGAGAAGCAGAAGGATGGGTGACAATAATAATCAACTTGCCAAATTGGAACTGAAATGGATTTTTAAAACAGGGCTCATATGGAACCAGGTATCAATAGTTTTCTATCACTGAAACCTATCTTGATAGACAGATAACTATATATCTCTATATAATTTTTCTTGTAGCTATTATATAGTAAGTTGCTCTTGTTTACATCTTATACATAGAGAATAATTGTATAGGCAAATTAAGAAAGTAATTAAGGACCACTGAGATTTTTGGTGACACGGTAATGTTACTCTAGATTTGATCTGATATGGTTGGCATTTTCTTGATGCCTGTCTTTTATATTTGCTGTATATTTGACATTTTTGATATTTTTAACATTTTTTATATTTCCCACACTCTTTTAATTATGGTTGATGGTAGTGATTCATAACTATGTAGTTAACCAAGGTTGGGAAACATTTTTGTCAGTTTTATTAATAGTTTTAGATAATATATGTAACCTGGGCTAACTATGCATTGATAAAAACTATAAGGGCATTATGCTCTGAAATGCTAGGCCCTATATATGTAGACTTGAACAATGTAAGTATCATAGCCAGTAAGAATTAATTATACACAAAAAATTTTTTCTAAGGAAAAGGCATTGAATTAAATTAATTTAATAAATTATGAGCGATGAACTTTGAGCAGCCACAACTGACTATGGAATAGGCCAATAAATATGGGTAGCTCTCTCATAACGGAGATACACTTAGGTTCCCTTACATCACTGTTATGATGAAACAGCGAGTGAACCATAGTAATGGGAATAGGCTTAATGCTTCACAACATAATCTGAGAATAACTTCATCGGGTATAGCCTCTAAGTTATAACAACAGAGACCTCACTCGGTGATTTTGATTTATTTAAGATTAGTTTATGTGTTCTCTGAAAAGTCTCAGAAATCTCAGAAGTCAGTTTCCTCACTACGAACATGAAGTCTCAGACTTCTATGTCTATATAGTCAGATGACGAAAATGAAATTTACTTAAAGTATTATTAATTCATTTACATTTACTGTTGAATGTATCTGATTTCATGTTTTTTAACGTTTTAATAATGGCTAGTGCTATGTCTATAGGAATCGATGCTAACACAAGTTAAATTATCATCACATGCTTTGTTTTGCACAGTATATAAAATATGTTCCTAAACAAAAGGTCAAGATTAAATTCATGCCTCTTTTAAGGTTTATTAGTAGTTTTTATATGATACAACATTAAAAATTAATTAAGGTTTTCTATACATGACAGACTGTAAAATGTTTTTACTTGTTTTTATTGCTTGCAGCATGCGAAAAACGCATGCTGCCGTATATATATTTTATAGAAAGTAGCGTTTCAGATATAAATGAAACCTTTTACAGGCTAATAAGAATCTGAACCTGAGAAAGGATGAATTATATAGTACGATGCTGTTAAGCTAAGAATGAAATGTTATGTTTCTTTTATTTTAAGGTTATCAATTAAACCTTTGATTGAGGAAGCTTTTTTATAGGCTGATGATTATGTTAAAAGGACCAACATTTTTGTGGGTTAATTGAGATCTGAAGAAGCGTGCGCATTCAGCACGTGAAAGCGCTTATCTTGTTTTATCTAATAAAAGAACTTGAACTTCTCGTGGTGTGTCCAGAGGTTTATACTTCACATTTCTTCATTTATACTTTGCCGAAGGACACTTTGGAGATCGGGAACATTATTTCCTTCCATCATATAAATATCACAATTTTGGTGTAAATTGTATAATTATGGCTCGGAGTTTATGTGATGTTTGCTTTTAGCCTAGCATTGTCCTATGACACTATAAACATTGCAAATGTCAGTGTTGCTGTCATCCACATGTGCTATGTTGAGGTGTGGATGTACAGTAGCCCTACAACAGTATATTCCATTCAATGATTTTAGGTAATGTATTGACATCCACTGCTGCCATTGGATTACATGTTCCTTCCAAAAGCTGTAATAATATGCCTCCGGAGGCTTATTGAAATGGGATTATGTTGTGCATATTCTTGTAGTGGAGTTTATTAAAATTCTACATATTTCTCATTCAACCAGCACAGTGACACTTGCATTATGGCACAGGTGTGTATGTGTATACCTACCACCATGAAATGGTATGTGGCATACAGCAATACTACATCATACTGATTACATAAACACATACAGCTTGTTTCATCCATATGTTGTAATGCTGTTATATACACAAACATATAACAAGTTCTGATTTACTTGCAACCTTGCGGAATTGATTGCATGCACAACTGTGTTGCTATTCACAAGGATTATTCAGGTGTTCCCCAGTAACACTATGTCACTGTCAGCATTTGTATCATTAATAGTTCTGCATGAACCATATCCATTTCATTTGTAATGTGTCCATATTTGGTACTGAGCCCTCACACACCTTTCCAATGATAAACGTATAGGCATATGATGTGCAATCGATGTAATGATGAGAAGTAAGTAGAGGTACATACCCAAGATTGTATTTGGAGGTGTTGTCAGAAATCATATACTAACTAAGTAAGAAATCCTAAGGAGAATACACAACTATGCACAGAGATTGTTGAGGATGGCACCACTTGTACCCAACTGAAGGCAATAGACAACTTGAGGATGGCACCACTCGTATCCAACTGAAGGCAATAGACAACCTGTTAGCTGACAGATTTGGATAAAATGTCACTCCCATGTCCCCACTTGTTGTCACAGCTCATCCATGCACTCTCTAAGGTTAAAAACATGGCATCTATGGGCTCTGACAACATCCCAGGTTGCTTTTGCAATAACTTAAGACCTGGATTCCTACTTAAGCACAGCCTTCAGAGAGGGTATTTTCTGACAAAATGGTGACACCAACAGTCATCCATCTGACAATGGGGGACCATCACCTAGCAGAGGGAATTATTGACACTTATGCCTTTCTAGCCCCATCTGTAAGGTAATAGAAAGGATCATAATCTACCTTATCAACAAGAACATAGGTAATCTCCTGTGTACACAACCAATCTTTGATTTGTTAACACTAGACTGTGTCTGTTAAATCTGTTTGACTTTTTCGAGAAGGTCACCAAGGCCATGGATGATGGAAATACTATGCATCCCACCTAACTTGACCTAGCCAAGGCAGCTGACACTATTCCACACTCAGGTATTACAGAGAAAATGTCTCTGGGCATAAATCACTACTCACCAAGTGGGTAGCCAAATGAAGCACTGACAGGGGACATATTGTCAAAGTATGTGAATTCACCATGAGCAAGAGGCCAGTGACCGGAGCAGTACTACAGGGTTCTGTACTAGGCCCTTCCCTGTTCAGTATTTAATTCCCAGAAGTCAATATTGACATAGACAATCTTTGTCTAACCAACTTTGCAGATAACTGCAAAATGTGGACAATTCTTAAATCCACTAATGCTATTGATATACTTCAGAAAGTAATGATTGTTGCCAGAGCCATGGAGACACACTAAATTAAATGTCCAATAAAACATAACTGTTCCCTTTTGGAAAGCAAATACCCAAACTAATTACAATATAGACAGCACACCCCTATGAGTAGATCCTGTGTTATGTGATTAGTGTACTCAGGTAGAAATTAATTGAAAGTTCGCCAACCATGTGACCACATTGGTGACAAAGCCCTTCTATGTGGCACAAATCATAAGTATGGCCATGGCATCAAGATCAAGGAACACTTTAATTCCACTGTACTCAGCCATCAACACACCAATAATTGAGTACATTGTACCTTTTTGCATATACCTCATCACACATCTGCTACAGCTGGATCACCCCAGAGTTTTCACACAAGAAAGATACAGGGTGTAAGAAACAAATCCTACACATAAAGTCCTATCATTGAATTCTGTCCCCTACAGGCTACTAAGGGCTGATCTGTGTCTGGGCTGCAGGGCACTCTCCAATCTTTCAAATTTCTTTTCATTTGAATCCCACTCAGGAGAACCTGTAACATAGCCCCTTTTCCCTCTGTCTACATAAAATATTTTCTGCAGAACACTGGAGGATGTCATCATCTCAAAGATGCATACAAACATCATGGAGTAGAGCTCTTCTGTGACCTTTTGCAAGCCATCTCCAGACCATTGGATGTGTGAATGTAATTCTGTCATGGGGTGGAGCACAAGGGTCACTCGTTCCAAGGATGATAACCTAGCCTCTGACATAATAAATCATGTTGGAGAGATAGATACGTCTCTTAGACACTACTCCTTCTCTGGAGCAAGCTTCTTATTCACTGAAAGGAAAAGCCTTTCCTGACTCTCTTCAAGTGCAACCTAGATCAATGGATGGATAATCATAATTGTACTCCTGGTGTTATGCTCATGTCCCTCATGGATAGAGGCAGTTAGTCCTAGATAAAATAGCATAAACTCATACCTCTGTGAACATCATTCACCTAGCTATTGAAAATTGTGAAACTCATGTTAAATATTGTTAGGCTTTTATGTGACCTTGGAACATTAACCTAGTACTCTCCTATGAACCTATGAAGTCCAATTGTATACTAGATACAGCAAAAGTGTTAATGCACAGAGTCACACACGTACCAGTACATCACATCAGGTTTATCACCTGAACGTTTGCATGAACACATAGGCATGCATATCAGGATTTCATGTCAGTATAACATTTTCACTGGCTATGTCAGGTGGACCGTGATCGTATGCCACATGTCTTGAGGTTTGACATGTACTTATAGCTGGTGCTCCGTGTATTGGTTGGTATGTGTACAACATTACAGTCAAATCCCAAAAAGACCTTCTGGAAGTAGCCAAGTGGACCCAATGGAAGAAGTCAACAGCAACTAAAAAAACAAAGGTTCAACTGTCAAGGCAAATACCATTTATTAAAAAACAATAGTTGCAAAGCTTTCAAACTTATTAGTTCTTTTTCAATGCACATTGAAAAAGAACTAAAAAGTTCAAAAACTTTGCGTCTATTGTTTTTTAATAAATGGTGTTTGCTTTGATGGTTGGACGTTTGTTTTTTTTATTTACAATATTACAGTGACAGCTTCCTCGATCATTGACACATGAGTCTGCACTGTTGTAGTTGCAGTTGATGCTCTAGCCTACCCTGTATCACTCTTGATTAACAGATCTCTGTCAGAAAGTTATGTTCCTACACTATGGAAAGTCTCACACATAATTCCCCTACACAAAGGAGGCCCCTCCACAGATCTAACCAATTACCACCCCATAGCTATTCTCTCACCACCCTCCAAAATACTAGAGAGATGCATTCATTCTCAAGTCTCAGATCACCTCCTTGCTAAAAACCTCCTCTCAAACACACAACACGGATTCCGACCTAACCATAGCACCACCACCGCCTTACTCTCTTTCTCTAACACTATCCTACAAAATAAAAATGCAGGTTATCTCTCCTCAGCTACCTTCCTAGACCTGTCTAAAGCTTTCAACATGGTCCCACACAAACAACTCATCTCTCTTCTTAATAACTTATCCTTCTCTCAACCAGTCATCAACTAGTTTCAGAGTTACCTATCTGACCGCCAACAAGCAGTTGTTTGGCAGGACAACCTATCCCCCCAACTGCCAGTCTCCATAGGAGTTCCCCAAGGGTCCATCCTGGGACCCCTACTCTTCTCTATTTTCACCAATAATCTAGCCTCAGCCACAACACATGGCACACTCATACAATACGCAGATGACTCAACCATCATCTGCACAGCCCACTCCCTACCAGAACTGCAAAAAGTCAGAAAGGAAGCATTTTCTTCTATTGAAACTTGGTTATCCAATGCCCAACTAATACTCAACCCAAACAAAACAAAATTACTAATCTTTCAACCCACCAAACTTACCCTAGACAGCTCCCACTTTAACATCACAGCAAAAGACAACACCACTATCCATCCTACAGAACACACCAAATTACTAGGAGTAGAAATAGACAATAAACTGAACTTTGACATTCACGTTTCCATGACCATTAAAAAAGTGCACAAAAAACTAGGAGCATTATAAAGAAATCAGCAACTACTTACCAAAGAAGCTAAAATTTCGGTAGCAAATTCTCATCTTATCTCTACCCTACTCTACGCCTCCCCAATATTTACTAACCTTAGACAATGCGATCTAAACAAACCTGCTACAACAAAATCGCCAAATTTGCCACAGGAGCTTCCTACCATACTCACCACTGTATCTCACTAGCAGAACTGGGCTGGCTAGATCTCCCCCACCTCCTTCAATGGTACCAACTCGCACTCGCCCACAAACTAATAAACCAACCACTAAAAGTCCCATCCCTCCAGAATCTACTCCAACCCTACATAACCAGAAGACCACTAAGATCCAGCCACAAAAACCTCCTACAGGTCACAAGAGCCATTAACTCTGCTGGAGAAGCATTATTCTCCTGCACTATAGCCAAACTCTGGAACTCCCTCCCATCCTCAATTACCTCTGTAACTTCTTGCACCCACTTTAAATCCTTACTAAAATCACACTTCAAAACTTGCCAGATATGCCCTTGCAACCCCCCCTCTAATACCATCCACTCCCCCCACCCACTATCTCTCAGCCCCCTATCAGCAACCTACTCTTAGCAAGCTTAGCTACTCATGTTCCCAACTACCTACCACATAATATTAACTTCTTGTAGCAACAACTGCTAATGGCTGTTAAGTACCTCAAAAACAGATTGTATCAATTGTTCACTGGTGAATCTCAACTACATTTTAACCATGTTTAGTATATGTCACCATATTTTAAAATTGTACTATGTTCTACAGCTGTTTTACATCTGTTTTCTTCTTGTCTTGCATCCTTAACTGGACTAATGTCTATATTTAAATGCTATGTTTTTTAACTGTATAATGCAAATAATACTTAATTTGGAGCTTTTCTCCCCGGGCCTCCGCTAAAAATGGACCTGTGTCCAGTCGGACTCTCCCGGTCAACAAATGCAAATAAATAAATAATAGTTACAGGTCACATGGGCAGAGCTGATACATTGCCATCGTTCTCACATACTGTTGTACCATTCATTATAATGAATCACTTCTTAATTCATACAACAATTGCAGATGCTTCAGACAATATCCATTGCTATTACATGTGGCAGATGCATGCAATACATAGATGTATGTAGGGAATCTACTCATAATAGTATGTTGTTTGTATGTGTTGTTATCAGTATGGCCGATACCTATGTCAGCCAGGGATGCTTTAGTCAAGTGTATCACATTTGTCACAATGATCTCCCACACATCTTGTCAACCATACAGAACTATTCTTTGAGATGCATACCAATTAGGATTTGACAGTGTATAATTTCCTTCAAGGTGTTTTACAAGATGCATGTGTGACATGTCTTTCTGTGTTGCACCCAGTAAATACACAGCTCATTGGCAACACTGTCGGCATGGGTTTGATTCTTGCATATCTGGCTTGAGGCTTATGTGTCATGCAAACCTCTCAACTAGCCAGGCCCTCTTAACCTCCCCTAAAAATAGGTCATTTTTGGGGAAGGGATACTGAATTCCCCTAATAGAGTACTGACAATCATTGCAATTGTACACACCCATTCCTGCCGAACATGTATAATAACTTAAACTCACATATTCCGTTAATGTCACAGATTAATGGTGCTAATATTTTAAAATTGTCCCTGATTGTGCCTGCTTCTTTCTAAAGTTGTCCATGAGTCTGTTGCTATGTGTCCATGATTGATTGAGCATTATGCTGACATTTCAGTCATATTCAAGCAAGTCAGTTTGCAGATCTTCACAATATGCAAATATCCCCTGTTGTGTATACTGTCCTTGCTAAATGTTCTCTCCAGTGAGCATGTCAGTGATGTTTATATCACAACCATTCATCTCCATTGCCATGTAACCTTTTATATCACAACTATTTATCTCCACTGACATGTAACCTTGTGTGACTGTCACATGTATATTAACCTGTGTGATGATATAAATATACTCACACAGGAGGTATAAACAGTAATATGTACTGTGCTATCTACATATGTGCGTAATGTTACAATACTGACTTGTTTTTGAAGTGTGTATACATTGGCATATCCTATCTTGGGTACATTTCCATATTTACCATGCCCTCTTCCTCTTTCGTCATTCATGCCTGTGCCCATTTTCATTAGCACACTTTCCCTGAATGGTGCATGCTTCATTATATTTGCTCTTGCCATAGCCCCCCCCCCTTCGTATTACTTCATTCTGAAAATAATTATTGTAGTGCACATTGCACTGAGTACATTTTTCTTTAATGTTTTAATACCGCTGTTATTGCATTATTTTCACCACTGGTAGTCATTGTGGCTGTCCACTCAATCTTGCAGAGCAGGTTTGCCCATAGGCAAATTTATAAACATCTTTTTTCTGCATTTGTGTTTCTCTGCATGGTTTCCTGGCCAGTGACACTGTTGCTGGCCACAATACAGTGCTTGTATTCATGTAAGCGTGATGAGCAGAATTAAAATATGATTAACACTGCTGCTTATAATGCTAACATGTAAACTCCGTATAGCCTTTGCGTGAAGCCTATACAAACTTTATTGAATCCCCAGGTATGTTTTACAATGGCAGAAAACAGATAAGATGATAGTAACTATACATACAATAGTAAGACTTCCAGACTAATTGTACTCTATATTCAGATAAATAGGTAGCAGCATAGATGTCACAGTACAGAATACCGAATCAAGGATAGCAAAAGGTTGATTTTATTTTGTGATATAAATTAAATCAAATGAATGGTAAAAAAAAGTTAAGACTGGCAATGGTAGAATCTGGGGTAGATGAAGTGAGAGTTGGTAACAGAGTAGATGAGAGTGGAGGTATAATAGAATAGTATGAAGAAAGTGAAGATGTACAGCTGCAGAGATAGGATATCGAACTGTTTTATGATAAGTTATGAGCTGCAATGCCGATTTCAGAGAGCACAGAGAAAGAGCCCAGAAAGTCCAACAGTAAACATAAAGAGTATAATGCACCCTTTTGCATGTACTTCACCAAACACTTGCAGCAACTGGAGAAACATCAGTGGTTTCTCACTAACAAAATACAGGGACTGATAACCATGACCTACAGGGAAAGGTTGAAAGCTCTGTCACTTTACTCTGTATCTTATAGGCTGCTGAGAGGTGACTTGTGCCTGCCCTGTAGGGCAATTTCCAGCCCTGCCCTAATGGAAATACTGCACATCTGCAAGTCAAATGGCTCAAGAGTCACTCACTATAGGGATCTCAACCTAGTTTGTGACATTAACAGAATATGCTGGAGAGACATATATGTCTCCCAGAGGTTGTCACTTTTCTGGAATAGACTTCCTATTCATGTAAAACAGAACTCCTCACTTACCCAATTCAAATGCATCCTAGTTAACTGAATGGGAGACTACAAATTCACCCTAGGGTGGCATCCATATCCCCTCATGGACAGGGGTAGCCAGCATTGATCAGAGAACTGTTCTGTTCATAAATTCATTCAGTGCACTACCCAAAAAGAACAAATCAGAATACTTGGGATTACCATGGCTAGGCTTGTAAAGGCTCTAGGGCCGCTAGCCTAGTCACCTGCCATGAACCTACAAACCCATAGGGTAATATACAAAGTGCTTGTCTTAGTGTCCACTACCAAAAGTGCATTTCTTGCTAAGTGACCATGTCCTTTTGATGTAATACAGAGAGAACAATAAATGAAACAAACTACAAGGTAAGGTAAACCAGAAAATTAAAAAGTTATCAGATGCATATCAATGTGTTGACACACTGAAACAAAAATGTATCGAGTAGGTTTGGTGAAAAAGTTAGCCCCGCAGTGTGTAATGAATTAAAACTACAAGAAACACTGGCAGTAATCTATAGCACAGCAGTTAAATTAGGCATCAGAAAGAGAGACACATTCTCATAACTGATATAAGCTGTCAGATACCTTACTCTGCCAAATTTACAAGCAAACGATATGTAGAACAAAGCATTCACCAGTCTACAAAGCCAACTCCCGCAAGAGGAAAACCTCATCCACACTTGCAGCCTACCTGGCAGTGCCAAGTGTCCACAGGCTGTGAAAGACCTTGAAAGCTGGAAAAATGTCCTGCACTCCCACACCAATCTGTTCAACTGGCAACACTCAGGTCAGACTGTGCTCTTCAGATAACTATGATAAGATTTCAGCACTCATACACTCTACTATACACTCAAGGAGCCACCTTCTTAGTCCCACTCCCAAGTGAATCCCCAGGCATCCATGTCTTAAAGAGACAACAACTGGGCCATGATTACAGACTCAATCATAGTTGTATAGATTGAGAAATACATAAAAACTAATATCTATTTATAAACACACACACACACACGCACACACACACACACACACACACACACACATATGTATATGGGTGGAAGGCAGCAGATCAAATGACCAGCTACACTGACTTCCAGAATACCAACATTATTATGTGACAACAACAAGCATTGATGCATTCTGAGCATGCTCTGGGTATTAAACTGAAGCAGAGTAATTAAATGCAAATGTTTTTGTAGGGGTCATGACCCCCACTCCCCCTTCTAATTATATATAAATTAAAGAGTGCACAATTCCTGGGGAAAGGGAATATTCCCCTACCAAGGGATTTTCAATCTCACACACTTGTTAACCATCTGTTTGATTCAATCAAATGGCATTGCATAAACAGATGTCAATGTGTCAATGTAGCTGGTCATACAACCCACTGCCCTAAATACATATGCATGTATGTATATATATATCTATATATATATGTATATATATATATATATATATATATATATATATATATATATATATATATATATATATATATATATACATACACACATATCTATATATATATCTATATCTATATATATATATATATATATATATATATATATATATATGTATATATATATCGTTGTTGTCTTTCGGCTTTTCCCAGTGGTTGCCACAGCAGAAATCCGGTCTGCTAATGATTGGCAGCTGATTTTTCACGAACACTGAAGTGCCAGCTCAACATTCAACCTTCAACGAAGGCATGCCCATTTACGCATGTCTTTCGAACATCCACCCAACCGCGGGGAGGACATGCAGACTCCACACAGAAGGCACTCCCCACATTCTAGCCAGGAATCAAACGGGAGAACCTCTTGCTGTGAGGCAACAACACTACTGCTGCACCACCGCGGAATTATACATATACATATATATATATATATATATATATATATATATATATATATATATATACATATGTATACATATATATATATATATATATATATATATGTATACATACATATATATATATATATATATATATATATATATATATATATATATATTTATATGGGTCCCCTACAGATGACTGAACTTTCAAAAGGCCGACTTTCATATGGCCGATACCATATGATCGAATTTTGGAAGTTCGAACACCCATTAAAAAACAAGCAAGTCCCCTGCTGTGCCCCCCTCACCCCCTGCTATTTAAATATACTAACACTGAGATTGCACTACAGTGAGGAAAATGGAAATGCGCCCCTGCAAAAACAATGTTTCTCTGTTCTTTATTGGTTCGTTGAATTGATGTTTGTGGAAGTGCACTTTTGCTTCAGTGCACTTTCACGTAACCGTGGGTCTACTGTTTATTTTCGAAAAAGTGAGTTTTCGATTATATACAGTAGACCCATATGTGTATATGTATATATATATATATAAATATATATATATATATATATATATATATATATATATATATATATATATATATATATATATATATATATATATATATATATATATATATATATAGTTCTTCTTCCATAAATGGAAGTTTTATTTCAGTGTATTTTGCATTTAAAACAGTTATGTTATTGCATTTCCTATTTCAGTTTATTTAAAGAACTGCATATCTGATATATTACTAATAAGAATAATAATTTGTAATAATAAGATTTAATGTGTATCAAAATTGGTTAAAAATACTAAGGTTAATACTGATGGTATAACTGTGTGTGTGTGTGTGTGTGTGTGTGTGTGTGTGTGTGTGTGTGTGTGATAGCCTCTAGCTCTCTGTGAACCTGAGATGGATTAAGCAGTTTTATCAGACAATGAATGAAAGAATAAAATAGAATATTTTAAGTAGTTTGTTTTGTGTCTGCATCTGATTCTGCAGTCTGGCTACAGGAGGGACTATGTATCATTACTGCAAGATAAGACCTGGTCAACAGAGATAGGATGGGCTTAAACTGTAACATTAACAGTGTATATTAAAACCAGAATTAATTATGAAATGGAATAAAAAGCAAGGTTAAGACTAGGATTCTAAAACAGAGAGGTTGCAATGAATGGTGGTT
This sequence comes from Protopterus annectens, assembly GCF_019279795.1. Lineage (NCBI taxonomy): Eukaryota > Metazoa > Chordata > Ceratodontiformes > Protopteridae > Protopterus > Protopterus annectens. The sequence continues at coordinate 441,914,087 of NC_056733.1, forward strand.
TACATAGATATATAGATAAATAGATAGATAGATAGATAGATAGATAGATAGATAGATAGATAGATAGATAGATAGATAGATAGATGTGTGTGTGTGTGTGTGTGTGTGTGTGTGTGTGTGTGTGTGTGTGTGTGTGTGTGTGTGTGTGTGTGTGTGTGTGTGTGTGTGTGTGTGTATGTGTGTGTGTGTGGTGTATGTGTGCGCGCGTGCAAATATAAAGAAAGAGAGAATGCAGAGATCAGTGTATACAAGTACTGAGGATGATTTGACTAGTAAAGATATGTTTAATGATTTACATAACAAAAGAAACTTGAGAGAAACAGGACACATTTAATCTCTAAGCAGCTGACTGGTGGAAAAGAGCATCACAGGTTAAAAGGGAAAGGCTATGGTGGAGGTAAAGTTAAGATGTATGAAACAGATGGTTACAAAAACAACAAGTGGACAATTTATTTTAGGTTTGATTTTTACAAACCCTACTGATATGCCTGAAGCAATTATAGACCAGTCATATGATCTTATCATTAAAATATCTAGAAGTAGGAGTAAGTCAAATTTATAGGTTTTGTTTTGTAACTTTAAAGGTTAGAATATTTCAGCATGAATACCTGACGTGGGTGTGGATTATGATGTACTATACTTATGACAACTGGAATTTGTTCATGACGATGGGGATTGAATGATCAAAGACACCAAAATATTACCATCACATCAAAATCCACAGCTTGAGTATGTATTAATGCCATCTTACTATGCTCAGGGTGTTTTTGTTGGCTCTTTGTGAATAAAAGGTATGTGCTCATCTGTGACTGTGATCTTTCTGTGGTATGCACATATCTAACTTTCAAATAGAAAATACTGACTTTTTATTATCTTTTTTTAGTGTTTACATGTATGAATAGCAAATTAATGAGATTTTTCTTTATTCAAGTTTTGCAAAACTGAGATATCTCAGAGGTTAAAGAGAATGAAATGTTGTTATTGTAAAAAGGCATGCAATGCACTATACAGAAAGCAGTGAGCCATTACAATATTCACTGTACAGCAGCAGAAAAGACTAATGAAATTTCTTTACTAAATAGATTCACATTTTATTGAGAAATGTGACTATCTGCCCTGTTAATAAAAGTTTCATTTGTTATTTTGCTAATAATTTAATAAACTGAAAAACACACAAAATAGTGTAAAGCCACTAATGAAGCTTACTAAATACTTTTATCTGCAGAATAAAATGGACTACATCAGAGTGAAGAAAAAATGAACACCAAGAATTTAAATACACATGCTTGGTAGGGAAAAAAAATCACCTGATTACATTACAAAATGTTTTAAAGAGAAAGGCAATTAAAAATAATTCTATAATGAACGGCATACAATACATACATGAGCTATCAAACATAATGAAACAATAATTACATAATAATATTCTAAAACTTTTTTAGCCTTCTTGCTTTAAAAAAAACATTTAATATCTAAAGACTCATTAAGTCTCGGCGCTTTATTTGACTGCAGCCTTAGTTGTCATAATGTTTCTTTCTGTTAAACATTTTTTTAAAATCTGCATTCCTCATATCTTTATTTAACTTTTATAATCCAGGAAAGGAAAATGTTAAAGGGCAGAAAGTTAGTTTGGTAGAGGCTGCTTTTTGTCGATGTCCCTCCCCTTCCACTCTGGTGTGACTTAGCAGGCAGTCCAGACTCAGGTCAAAACACTGTTGAGCTCAACAATAAGGCAGAATTTAGGTATCAATCAAATATCTGCAAGGATGAAGTCTGAACAAGAAAGAAGGCTTCAAAAACACCCAATCAATGGATAACTGTCTCAAGTTTCAGAAACACCAAGAAATTTAAATTTGAAGAAGATTGAGGACCACCAGATAATGGATATGTTTCAATTTTTTTTTCAGTATGAAGGGACTGAGAATTAACAGAGTAAAACAAAATAAACAGGGCTATTGGACAATCAGGCCATTTTCCACTGTTTCTCGTAAAATAACAGATCTTTTTCCCACTGGCATGATGTAGGACTGTGTGAACCATGCTGATTGGATTATGCTAGTATAATGAGGAAGTTGCTGCAGGGAAGTTAACCTCCAGAAAGGGGGATTTTAAGCTGGTTATTTTTTTTAGAGTAATTGTATTAAATGTGTGAATGGCTCTAGTTTGTCCATATATACCTAGTTATATGCTTAATCAAAAATTATAATAAAATTGAAAGCAGTGGACTTACCAAGAAAGTAGATTAAACAAAGGGATGAGGTAACATGAGAGAACTGATACTGAATCCGATATTTCCTCCGCAAGCTATTGTGTATAATACATGTTGAAGGTAGGTGTAGTTGTTGGCAAATAGATGCTGTTTTCATTGTGCTACTCAATTTATAAGTAAGTTGGTGTAAGATCTCCAGTGGTTGGAGCATAGATACACTTGATTTACTAGGATAGAGCTGTGAACTGGCCTGTTTAAAGATGACAAAACAGTTGCCTTATCAGCATGTGCTGTGAATTAGTTTGCTTAAAGGTGAAATAAACAGACCTTCAAAGTCATTCACTTTGTCCCTTTTGACCAAATTTGGCAGAAAGTAATGTCCCAGAAAATCTTGTGACTTATTAATGCCCTCAGCAATAAGCTGGCAAACCCTTACTCCTTTGAACAGCACTCATACACTCTACTATACACTCTAGGAGCCATCTTCTTAGTCCCACTCCCAGGTGAATCCCCAGGCATCCATGTCTTAAAGAGACAACAACTGGGCCATGATTACAGACTCAATCATAGTTGTATAGATTGAGAAATACATAAAAACTAATATCTATCTACACACACACACACACACACACACACACACACACACACACACACACACACACACACACACACACACACACACACACACACACACACACACACACACACACACACACACACACACACACACACACACATACACACACACACACACACACACACACACACACATATATATGGGTGTAAGGCAGCAGATCAAATGACCAGCTACACTGACTTCCAGAATACCAACATTATTATGTCAAAACAACAAGCATTGATACATTCTGAGCATTAGTGGGTATTACATTGAAGCAGAGTAATCAAATGCAAATGTTTTTTGTAGGGGTCATAACCCTTCACCCCTACTCCCCCTTCTAATTATATATAAATTAAAGAGTGCACAATCCCTGGGGAAAGGGAATATTCCCCTACCAAGGGATTTTCAATCTCACACACTTGTTAACCATCTGTTTGTTTTAATCAAATGGCATTGCATAAACAGATGTCAATGTGTCAGCGTAGCTGGTCATACAGCCAACTGCCCTAAATACATACACACATATATATATATATATATATATATATATATATATATATATATATATGTATATATATATATATATATATATATATATATATATAGATATAGGTCCCCTACAGAAAACTGAACTTCCAAAAGTCCGACTTCCATATGACCGTGACCATATGATCGATTTTGGAAGTTCGAACACCCGTTAAAAAACAGAAACACAAAACATTACATACTCATTGCTAGCAGGGGGGTGGCAAGTTCCCTGCTGTGCCCCCTCACCCCCTGCTATTTAAATATACCAACTCCGAGATTGCACTACAGTAAGGAAAATGGAAATTTTTCCTGTTCCACCCTATAGCGAGCTGTCTGTTCAGAATGTTCGAACTTCCAAAAGTCGATCATATGGTCTTGGCCATATGACTTAGAGAGAGCGAGAGAGAGAGATACATATATACAGTGGATGTAAAAGGTATACACACCCTTGTTGAAATGCCAGATTTTTGTGATATAAAAAATGAGCCACAATAAATCATTTCAAAACTTTTCCTACCTTTAGTGTGACCTATGACCTCTACAGTTCAATTGAAAAATAAACAAATCTGTTAGGGGAAAAATATAAAAAATAAAAAACATACAATAAACTGGTTGTATAATTGTGCACACATTTAAACTAATACTTTGTTGAAGCACCTTTTGATTTAATTATAGCATTCAGTCTTCTTGGGTGTGATCCAATAATAAGCTGTAGGGACATGCACGAGCGCTCCTGCACTAGTCCTGCACGGCCTCTGCCCCTGTATGCAAATGACCTAATTTGCAGGCGAAATCCATCCAAATGAGGTCAATTTGTGATCCAGGAAGCTGGAAACAGACCATGCAGGACTAGTGTAATCTGCAGAAATGTACTCCACCAGTAATGGAGTACATTTCTGCAAACTGCAAAACGGAGTCATGACAGCTCCAAGTAAAGGGTGGATATTATGTAGAAAGCATGCCAATGGCCAAATATAAGGCCATTGGCATGGAAAACAGTTGCAAAAATAAAAAAATCAACTTTTAATTTTTTTAGCTGATCTTGGCTGTTTAAGTGTAGGGCAGCGGTGCGCAAAAGGGATCGGGCGAAAAATAGGAAAAAATACCTAAAATAAGCATTCTAACCAAAATCACTATTTTGCCATTATACTCAATGGCAGGCAGAAGACAACATGGCCAGTGAATAGTGGTTGCTAAGGGGGGAGGCTCAATGTGGGACATGTAACTATGCATCAGCAGGCAATCCTATGCAAATGAGGGGAATGATACTGAATCCCAGATTTCCCCTACATGCTAGTCAACACCCAACAGTGTAAGAGCAGGAATAGCTTAGTGTAAGCCTAGGAGTTAGCTGACATCATAGGGGGGTGTCAGGCATACTGTAAGTGGATTGGAGCCCTGGGGCTTGAGTTTGCCCTTAGTTTATTAGAACTAAACAAGGCTGCTAGCAGACTTTACATTGCCTAAGTGGGTGTGCGCACAATTCACCAGGTTTTAAAGGAAAAAAAAAAAAGTAAACCAGGAAATAGCAGCTCTGTGCACAGTTGAGCACTGTGTTTGCCCGGTGCACCCCCGGGCTTAAACAGGAAGGCAATGGGAAAGGAAAACAGCAGTAGGAAGGTAATCTAGGAGAACTAGCATAGCTGGCAGGTGAAATGTATCAGAATCAGAATCATCAGAATAACCTTCTAACTCCCACACAACATGGATTCAGACCAAATCATAGCACCATGACAGCCCTCCTCTCCTTTCTTGAAACTGTAAATAAAGCTTGTGACTCTGGCCTAATTGTTTATACCCTACTACTTGACCTCTCTAAGGCCTTTGACACTATCACACACAGCCTGCTCTTAACTAAACTCTCAAAACTTAACCTATCTCCCTCCTCTTTGAACTGGTTCTCCAGCTACTTATCCAATAGATACCAAGCAGTAAAATGGAAAAAGGCAACCTCCTCATTTCTTAATACTCCCACTGGAGTTCCCCAAGGCTCCATACTAGGTCCACTTCTCTTCAACATATTTATAAATGATTTCCGCAAATCTATTCCATTCTCAAACATCATCCAATATGCAGATGATTCTACCATTATCTGCTCTGCCACATCTACCCCCATACTCCTAAAGCTTACGCAAGAAGCTTTTTCAATCACTGAGCAATGGATGAAAATAAACCACCTAGCACTCAATGCTTCTAAAACTAAATTAATGGTATTTGCCCCCTCTAAAGTTACTTCTTTCGATATAAACACATTCTCGATTACTAGTCAAAATAACTCACTTCTGGAACTGGTGTCAGAAGCCAAGTTACTTAGGGTCCAAATTGACAGCCAGCTTAATTTCAACTCCCATCTACAATTAAATATCAAAAAAACCCATCAAAAACTAGGTATGCTCTACCGACAAAATCAGTACTTTACAACCACCACTAAAATCACTCTCTCTACTTCCTTTCTTATCCCCTCCCTTCTCTATGGAGCTCCACTCCTAACTAATCTTCAGTCCTCTCTAAAAAACAACTTTCCTCTTGCTACAACAAAATCGCCAAGTTCGCTAACAGCCATAAGTCCTCCACCCACCACTGTTCTTCTCTCCAGAAACTAAAATGGCTAGAACTACCCAATCATCTCACCTATACTCAGCTAACTCTTGCCCACAAGCTCATTTTCAACCCCTCTCTCTGTCCCTCCCTGTCTTCTGCCTTTAAGATGCACCTACCTGATAGAGTTTTAAGGTCAAACAATCAAAATCTATTAGAAGTGCACAAACCAACTCGTCCCCCAGGCAAAAACCTACTATCCTATAACCTAGCTCGCCTTTGGAACTCACTACCACCATTCATTCGCACCACCTCTAACCATTATATGTTCAAAAAAATCTCTTCACATACATCTAGTGTCCCAGTGGGAATGCTCTTGCTCCCACCCCACATAAGTAATACTGGCAATTTTCATCTTCCTTCTCTCTCATGTTTACTCCAGCAATTTTTCCTTATTATTTCCCATAACTCACATTATTATTCCCATGGTATCTGCAAAAAATTTACTAGACTGCACCTATTAAGTTTATGCTTCTTAAGTAATAACTACTTTGTATCACTCTGCAATATTACTTTTCTTAGCCTATAACACCTCCAAGTTTCATCACTAGTCTGTATTGTTTTAAATGTTTCCTGTACTTTTGAAATTAATTGCTTGGATCTTTTACATTTGTATAATTATCATTAGTAATCTACTGTATGTACCTAGTTTGTTTTTGGAGCTTTTCTCCCCAGGACTCCATTGAAAACGGATTCATTTTGGCCCAATGGACTATCCTGGTAAACCAACTGCAAATAAATAAATAAATAAATAAATAAATAAATAAAAAATTACACAGGCAGCAGACCAGCCCAGCACAGAACACTACTATAAACTATGCAAACAGCTTTCCCTCTGTTTTTTCCCACAGTGTCTACACCACCGGTATATACAAGCGAGGACCTTTTAACAAACAAATACAACAAAATGATAGGGGCTGCAGCAGCTATCAGACATCAACATGTGGAAGAGGCTGAGGGAGGAGATTGAGAAAGGTGTACAGACCCAGGGTAACCTACCAGAGGCTACATGAGCTGGAGATAGTGGAGCACTATAGGGTGGACAGGGACCTCCTACAGCAAATTGTTGAGCTGTGCCAGCCACACCTGACACACAGAACTAACAGAGGGGAACCCATCCCAGTGAATACCAAAGTATGAGTAGGCCTAGGAATACTAGCCACAGGTACCTCCCAAAGCCCAACTGGGGATAACATGGGGATCTCACAGGCATCAGCATCCAGGGTATTCCACCAGTTCCTGGATGCCATGTCAGCACATGCCGGTGAGCATGTATATTTCCTCAACACCCGTGAGGTGTTGGCCAGCCATATGCATCTCTTCCACCAAATAGCAGAATACCCTGAGGTGGTGGATGCTATAGACTGCACACACATATGCATCAAAGCACCACCCGGTGAGGGTGTAGGGTCTACATCAACCACAAGGGCTTCCCCTCCATCAACTGCCAGGTTGTGCGATGCCCAGTGCATTATAATGAATGTGTGTGCTGGCTGACCTGGAAGCTATCATGATTCCCACATCTGGCATCTGACACAGCTGTAACAGAGATTTGCCAATGGGGATATCCCTTATGGTCACCTAGTGGGGGATGCTGGTTACGCACTGGAGCCGTGGCTGATGACACCCATCAGAAATGCACACACATCTGAACAAGAACTCTATAATGAGGCATATGCACAGACCAGAATCATAACAAATTGTGTGTTTGTGATGCTCATGTCACTGTTACGGTGCCTGGACTCATCCTTTGGAGCCTTGCAGTACACACTAGCTACATGTACCTAAATTGTTATAGTATGTGCCATGCTACACAATATGATCCTGTGGAAACAGCTGCAGTAGGAACAGCATGGGGCAAGGCCACCCAGCCCCCCACCAATGCCAAGGTCTGTACAGAGTTACTAAGAGGAGGAACAACCTGAGCCTGCCCCAGTAGACAGATGGAGGCATGCCCAGTATGCCCTGGCCTTGTCAAAGAGGCAACACATAGCACATACACTGACATAGTAGGGACCCAGAGAATGACATCTCTCTCTGACTCACACATACAGTAAAAGGGATGCCAAACATAACACTACCTGCACCCAACCATGTATAGGGAGTGTACTTTGTGCATCCGACATAGGCAGCCCCCAGCACCATCCTCAGTACTAGCACACCCACAAGGTAAGTCTGAGATCTGTAACAAATACTGGTGTTACCATAGTAGCCATTACTACACATAGTGACAAAGCCCACTGCAGGAAATGTGCTGGGCCACATGTGTGTGCATATGACACACACATGCCAGACAGGGAGGTTCACATACCCAACAACAGTCTCAGCCAGCAGGACAGGTGTAGACAAACACAAACAAAGGCTGTGCCAAGGCCTCTGAATGATACCTATGGGTAAGCCCCCCCCCCCCGCAAGGCCTACACTGACAGACTACATCAGGTCAGGCAGTGGGATGTTAGTTCTGAAGGGTAAAAAGTCAGAAACTAATATGTAGGTCAATCAAGCCTATGAGCTGTAATACACTGATATGCCTCTAGTCAGCATGATAGGTTAGAATACAGAATGAAATGGAGTACCTGACATACAAGTACAGTCATAGAAAATGTGTACAGGTGTCAGGTGTGCCCCCCCAATCCTATGTAGAAATGTAGAAACATCCAGGTGGGCCTCCGAATGCTATGTAGAAATGGAGAAATAGTCAGGTGTGCCCCCCCAGTCCTGTGTAGAAATGTAGAAACAGCCAGGTGTGCCCCTCCAATCCTATGTAGACATGTAGTAACAGTCAGGTATGCCCCCAATCCTATGTAGAAATGTAGAAACTGCCAGGTATGCCCCCAATCCTATATAGAAATACAGAAATAGTCAGGTGTGCCCCCCAATCCTGTGTAGAAATGTAGGAACAGTCAGGTGTGCCCCCATCCTATGTAGAAATGTAGTAAAAGTCAGGTGTGCCCCCCAATCCTATGTACAAATGTAGAAACAGTCAGGTGTGCCCCTCCAGTCCTATGTAGACATGTAGTAACAGTCAGGTGTGCCCCCCCAATCCTATGTAGAAATGTAGAAACAGTCAGGTGTGCCCTCCCAATCCTGTGTAGAAATGTAAAAATAGCCAGGTGTGCCCCCCCCCAATCCTGTGTAGAAATGTAGAAACAGTCAGGTGTGTCCCCCCAATCCTATGTAGAAATGTAGAAACAGTCAGGTGTACCTCCTCCCCCAAACCAGTGTATAAATGTAGTAACAGTCAGGTGTGCCCCCCCAATAATGTGTAGAAATGTAGAACTAGTCAGGTTTGCCCCCCCAATTCTGTGTAGAAATGTATAAACAGGTGGGTGTGCCCCCTCCCCCAGTCATGTGTAGAAATGTAGTAACAGTCAGGTCTGCCCCCTCCCCCAATCCTGTGTAGAAATGTAGAAACAGTCAGGTGTGCCCCCAGCACTACTTAGAAATGTAGTAACAGTCAGATGTGCCCCCAATCCTATTTAGAAATGTAGTAATATGTATGTGTAGGTATAATACCAGTGGAGCACACATGCCCAGAGGTGGCCAAGGTAGCAGGATAGATAGTAGCATTAGTACAATATGCAGGTATGTGTGTGTTAGGTCGGTGTGTGTTTCATATTGTGTGAGAGTGGTCAGTATGTATGCATGTTGAGGTACGACCTGGTGGCCATTGTCCACTACTGCTGATGACAAGGCCAAGTCCTCACAACTGCAGTGCCAAAGACAATTCCCACCAGTATAACACATGCTAGCAGTAAGCCATTGTAAATGTATTGTGTTAATATGTGTCACCATCTGAAAGACTGACATGACATGGCTATTGGGCTAGACATACAAGCAGTACATAGGGGAAAGTACCCCAGACATACAGTATGTAATGTGTAACTATGAAATGGACACACCCTTGGAACTGTACATACAGGTATGCATCGCATCATCTGGGCCTGCAGTAGGGAATGCTGGTGTCATCTGCCTGAGCACTTGCAGATCACAAAGGTGATAGGACTGATTTATTGGGAAACAGCTGATGCATCTGCACATGCCAGCATAACTGGAATGCCCCATGCATATCTGTGCATCAGATGTGAGTAGTGTCCATAGCACACATGCACCCAGCTCACCCAAACATCACCCACAGGTACCTCTCTGGCCATATCCCTGCTGTTGGGAACAGCAAGATAAGGCCATACTGTCAAGTTGATGGATGTGCAAGTATGGGGTCCTCTGCCGGCACTGTACCAAGGTGCTGAACCAGATACACAGACCCAGCAGCAAGTGTCTGCAGCTCCCTCCATAATGGCATAACTTTCCATGAATATGTAGGCGTTTGCCACAATACCGGACACAGCTGCATTCACCCTTGTTCCCCAGGCCATCACTGTGAGCAAGAATGACCACCTGACAGCACTTGAGGACATACAACATCACAGTGTATAACAGTACACATGTCCAAATATCACTGCTAACACCAGAACCATGTAGCAGAAGCAGCACAGACACAGTCACTTACAGTACACACTATCCCTTGCACAGTTTGACCACATATTGCCAAATGATCTATGGATACTCTGCAGAAACAGTTTGCTACCTGTAGGTGTAGAACACAAAGGTCTGCACTGGAGTACAAACTACCTGGAATGGATCCACACATTCAATACAGAAGGACATACTGGCATGCTCACACACTTAGAGAAATAAAGGCAATGTCAGACAACAACATACTGAAAGGTCATACTGGGCATGCTCACTCACTTAAACAAATGAAGCCCATGTCTTCAAACAACAGTGAACCATACATATCTGACAGTTGCAGATGTTAGTGCATACACTCCTCAATATGCACCAGTCATGCTTTGCACATGCATTGGATAGGAATACAGACATATATCCAAGGACAACACACTATAATACACCAAAAGTAGACCTACATAGATGTGTGGAAGAGAGTGACTGTGACAAAGAGCCATCCATCATGAGGCCTATCCCACCCAGCACACAGCCAAATGGCTACAACCACATGATGTGTAAATGTCACTCAGTATAGAAGTTAGTCATTGGTATCCATCAGCATTACAGACTATGTAGTGCAAGTGCTAGCTGTGCAACATGACTGTACAAGGCAGTAGTCATCTAGCAGCTGTATACATGTACCTGCGGAATATAGCCCTGAGTATGCTTGCATGTGGTGTGTCAACCTCTAGATGAATGGGTTATAGCCCATGCACATACACTGCCCTCCCCGTGGCCCTACTATAACAAGCCTGCTGATGTCATTCACTGTGAAATACACCTTTGGGAATGGAGTAGCCCAGTAATCTCTGTGGTGCGCCTTAAAATTGTGTAATGCTGTAGTGTGATAAACTAGTTCGGTAGGAGTTCTAATACCAGACATGGCACCTGTGTGTGTGTGTGTGTGTGTGTGTGTGTGTGTGTGTGTGTGTGTGTGTGTGTGTGTGTGTGTGTGTGTCTGTCTGTCTGTGTAGGGAGCAATGCTTTTTAGGCTAGTCAGACTCAGTACATTTCAAATGCCTTATTTGGCAAGGCTGCTGATGTCATTCACTGTGAAATACACCTTTGGGAAAGGTGTAGCCCAATAATCTCCATGGCATGTCCTATAACTGTGTAATACTGTAGTGTGATAAACTAGTTAGGTAGGAGTTCTAATCCTAAACATGGCAACTGTGTTTGTGTGTGTGTTTCTGTCTGTGTAAGGAGCAATGCTTTTTAGGCTAGTCACATTCACTACAATTCAAATGCCCTACTTTGGCAAGCCTGCTGATGTCATTCATTGTGAAATACACCTTTGGGAAATGTGTAGTCCAGTAATCAATGTGGCATGTCCTATAACTGTGTAATGTTGTAGTGTGATAAACTAGTTAGGTAGGAGTTCTAATCCCAGACATGGCAAATGTGTGTTTGTGTGTGTCTCTGTCTGTGTAGGGAGCAATGCCTTTTTAGGCTAGTCACACTCACTACAATTCAAATGCCCTACTTTGACAAGGCTGCTGATGTCATTCACTGTGAAATACACTTTTGGGAAAGGTGTAGCCCAGTAATCTCTGTGGCACTTCCTATAACTGTGTAATGCTGTAGTGAGATAAACTAGTTAGATAGAAGTTCTAATCCCATACATGGCAAGTGTGTGTGTGTGTGTGTGTGTGTGTGTGTGTGTGTGTGTGTGTGTGTGTGTGTGTGTCTGTCTGTGTAAGGAGCAATTCCCTTTAGGCTAGTCATACTCATTACATTTCAAATGCCCTACTTTGGCAAGCCTGCTGATGTAATTCACTGTGAAATACACCTTTGGGGAAGGTGTACTCCAGTAATCTACATGGTGCATCCTATAACAGCGTAATGCTGTAGTGTGATATAATACTTTGGTAGGGGTTCTATTCCCACACATGGCAAGTGTGGATTTCTGTGTAGGGAGCAATGCTTTTTAGGCTAGTCAGACCCACTACAATTCAAATGCCCTACTTTGGCAAGCCTGCTGATGTCATTCACTGTGAAATACACCTTTGGGGAAGGGATATGCTAATAAGCACTGTGGTGCATTCTATAACGGAATAATGCTGTAGTGTAATAACCTAGTTAGGTAGGCGGTCTAATCCCAGACATGGTATGGCATGGCAGGTGCGTGTCTGTGTTTGTCATTAGTATCCTGTGGGGAGGTGGCTGTGAGTGTGTAACAACTGGACTCATTGTGGAGTGGGTTTTACAAATTTCTTATATGGTGGCCCTATTATATGTCACAATGTCCACCTTACAAGGATAACAGATGTGAAATAGCCGAGACGTTGGGGTGGCAGTCCATACCCCTACATGTGACATCAAGGCCTGGTGAACAATGTTAGCAACCCTTGAATTACACAGAGAACACTCTCAACCCATGTCCCATACACAAACACACTTGCCTTGGCAACAACTGCTATGTTGGTTTTACACTGCATATTGCTCAAAGATAGTAACAATGGTGTGATTGCAATGGACGACAGACGGTGTGGCACCCTGTCCATCAGTAACATACTCATGTACATGCAGACAGTGTTCCTTCAGTATGCTCCCCACTAGATGCCTGCAACACCTGTGGTGCCATCAAATGTGACCCACAAAGGACATACCATGCCTTATACACATTCCCTGTATGGACAGATGCAACTGACACCAGGGAATACCTGTATCATGCTATCAATGTAGGTGCAGGATCAACCTGCTGTCCATTACCTTTTCCCAGCACATAAGGCCAGGACAGACACATCTGATTATAACAATCTGTGTACACAACATGGGCCAGACACCCCAGGTACAGTTCCACATGTCACTGTACATGCATGTGGGATGTGTGCACATCCCAGACAGTGTCCATGTCATGGACTAAAGAACACATACATGGCAAGCATCAAACAGCAATGGCCACACACAATTGTTACCCAGGTGACTGGATGGTGAATATAATACCCACCTGTGTGGGCCAGTCCAGACACTACACCCCTGAGCCACACTGCAGACCATTTTTTGTGTGGCCTGATGCCAAGGTATACCCTTCTCCTAGCCTTGTATAACCTTCTGGTACAGTCAGCCACTACGCACCCATGAAGCAATGCACGTATGCATGTACTGGCCCCCTGTGTCTGTGTGTGTAGTGTATGATGCTTTTGACCACATTCACATTCACAACAACCCCCATTGGCATACTGAAGCATGTTGTCTGATGTCAGACACCTCCACATACCCTTTGCCCATATAACCTTTGGATACCCCTGGGGTGCATGTGATATCTGCACAGTACTGTATTGTGGCAAACTAACTAGTGAGGAAGTGTATTCCTGACCCTGCCAAGTGTGTCAATGAGTGTGAGTCCCTGAGAGAGAGAGAGTGTGGCTGTGTTGATGCTGACACCTGTCCATGTGGACAGGCATGTGTACTACACCTACCGTATTGCTACTGTATCAATGTTGCAGATGTCACTCACTATCACATATACGTTTGGAGAGCTTCTCAACATGTAAGCTATGTAGCGCATCCAATAACTGCATAGACATGTGATAGCAATGCATAGTCATTCAGGGGTTTGATACCCTGTACTGGTAGATGTGTGACACAAGCATCCTTAGGTTTTACTCTACCACCCCCCTCCCTGGCTTATCTTTGCCTCTGTCTGCCTCTCTCACTCCCTCTCTGGTGGATGTGGAGAAATACACCTGCTTTGATTAGGCAACAGCATGTGTTTTGTAAGTGGTGCTCATGATCAGCTGATGGCCTCTGCATGAATTGCAGCCCTCCTCTAGATGACTGCATGTGGAACAGCTGTGATAACATTCCCATAACCAATTGCATGGAAACGCACTCCAATATCTAGGAACATCATGTTGTTGTTGGGCCTTTACATTCACTGTGAGCAGGACCTAGATCTGGTGTTTGGCAAACAGCACCACAGATGGATTGGGGATTCACCTTTAAAAACATACACTGTGAAAACAGGCCAATACACAGGAGGGAGATGTGCCTGACATGACTATAGAATGTAAGTGTTGCTATTCTGCATTTGGAGTAATGTAGGTTTAACAGGGTGTGTGTGGGTATGGCTTTTCTACATGTTTTATTACCTGTCTCTGAGGAAACCCCCATCTGTAGGGTCATCTGCAAACTAGCCTGTGTGTGTTGCCTTTTGTTTCTTGTGTTATTCACAGAGCACTATCTGTGAACTGCAGAAGCATAGTGTGAGGATTGCAGTCAGTACATGATGACAGCCATGAGAGTTACTGACTTCATATCCCTCATAGGACATATGTCACAACAAACCCTGTTACAACAGTAAATGCATGAGGTTATCACAACAACATGTCAATACTGGCCCTGTGTTTGTGCCTCCAGCCACAACTCTGTCAACCACTGTACATATAGCATACAGTAAGAGGTGCATATGTTCTGTACACCATAATTTCTTGACATCATATCTGATAACAAACCAGTGAGATATCAGACTACTACACATGTTATGTATAGTAGGAGTTATATGTGAGGACATAACCTGGGCATTCTGTGGTTGTGTGTACAGTACTGAGGTCTGTGTACTTACGGTGATTGTTGACAGTGTGTGTATTGTGATATATGTACTTTGGCCTGTGTACAGACTGTGGTAGATGTCATTGTTCTTGGTCCTGTTCTATCTGATGTAACATGCTGCTCCACTGTATGTTACTCTATCGGCTTACATGTTTGTAGGGCCAAACACACACATGTCCCATACCACAGACAGGCATCAGACCACACTGTGTAGTGGCCCAGTATATGTAAGGTTAGTGTGTGAGTGGCACATATGAGGATGGTGTTGATCAGATAGTTCATATACTGTAATATTATGATAACTTACCATATGTGGCTGTGGCTGTGTTCACATTGGCTGTGGTTATGTACTTTCACACAGGTGTCTTTTACTCTGTGCTGTGACATGCCTATAGAGCCTGCTATATATGCAGGTAGATGTGTATTCCCCATAAGAAATGTAGGTCAGTGTTGAGGCAGTCTGCATATAGCCTGCACAGTGCTTTGTTACATGCCTAGTAGCTTAGTGTACTTACCCAATGGGATGTTATGTCCAGATACTTGCCAGATGTACTACTGCCAGACCACCATAACAGTCATGTATGTCAGACAAAGCAGTGGGATGCTGTACAGATGTATGTCACTAACTAGTGGGTAGTATGTGGCCATGGCACCTCTGTATCAGTGGTTATTATGTGTCAGGACAGACAGGGGTGTGTGAATGCATAGGCTATGCAGGCAAATATATACCAATATTTACGTGATATACCCATCTACATGACTAACATCCACATTGTCAGGCTTGGTCCACATGTCTTGCACTAAGGGGTTCTGTGTATAACTCTGGACTGACCAGAGTGTGTCACACTGTCCATATTTATTGGCCATATCTCTGCTGTAGTCCACAGGATCATTACTGTGCTAGCAGTGGAACTGTACTATGATGTTCATAGGATGTCTGTCAGTAGCTAATGGCGCACATGTTAAAAGAAGATGTGACCTCCCACACACAACACGTCTGAGAAGACAACCCCTATCACAGTAGCAATAGTCTACATATATACCTGCAATGTAAAAATGACATCCCTTTGCACTAAGAGATTAGGACTATTGGGGCTGAGGTAGGGCTCCACTCCAAGTTCAGGACATATGGTGAACATATATGTATATATACTTATCTATATATTTATATAGATATATACACATATACATATAAACATACATAGATGGATATGCATATGTACATATATATACATATAAACACTCAGATATATACATATACACAGCAATATATATCTACACATATGCAGATAGAGATACATATGCAGGTATACTTATGGATATATATATATATATATATATATATATATATATTGACAGTAATAGGTATATCAGAATGGATATGTATGCACATATAGATATCTGCATATATATCTATATAAATAGGCATATCTGTACACATAGGATGTGCATGCATATATAGCTCTATATATATATATATCTATATATGCATATATTTATATATACGTATATCTATCTATCTATATATATATATATATATATATACACACACACACACACACACACACACACACACACACACACACACACACACATATATATATATATATGTGTACATACGTAGATGTAGACATATATCAACCTATTATATGTCTATATCCATATTCCTGTCATGTGTAAACCTCACAGTTGTGTATACTCTCCCAGATGTACCTCTCCATATGTATCTGCTAGGTGTGCATTATGATAAAACAACATATGTGATGCAACAGTCATATTAATAACAAGTACTACACAATTGCGGAAGTAAAGGCAATTGTTCAGTACTAATCAATATGTGTATTGACAGATATATTGGAAAAACAACAGCTGTCATAGTGGTCATGGCGTAGTGGTTAAGTGTTATGAGTTTAGTGTACAGGGTCCTGGGTTCAAGACTTGCAAGGGCTGTTCATTTCGTTGCTGGGCAGAACAACGGCTGTCAGATACAGAGTGGTTAAGGCAGTTTTGAGCAGCTTTAAGTGGGTTTGCATGGGTTTGTGTGAAGCTAAGCAGTCTAAGCTATGAGTAAACGTACAGGGGGTTTCACAGTGTAGGCTTCTCTTACCAGTGCGCAAATCAGCTTAGCTATTATACTGCAGCAATGTTGATACATGCTAAGCATGGCTTAGCTCTGGTAACCAGTTTACACCACCCAGTCTGATAAAATATCAGAGTAATGACATCTGTAATGAGTGTATGTAATGCCATGTACAATACATGTGCCTATGAGCTGTTATTATAGTAGCAAGGAGTGTGAGTGTTATGTGTGGGACACAGATGTATATATGAGGCCTGCACAGCACTGTTATCCATGTGAATGTGTTACATATAGGGGTAGTAGCCCAGGGTACATGCTGTCACACTGGCATGTAGTGTATCATGGCAGTACTACTGTTGACAGTGCTTACCCAGGCAAGAGTAGAGTGCCAAATGTAGTACTAACCTGCAAACCTGCAGGCATAGCTCAACTCTGAGGCCTCCCTGTTGTATCCCTGGTGTGTGAGCTGTGTCACAGTATATAGCCCCTACTGGTTAATGAACCAACATGTGGAAGGTAACTGTAGACTACCATCTGGACAGCATGATAGCGAGGGCTCCTGACAAGTAGTTATGCATACATACATCTATCTGTCAATACATTCATCTTACTGCATAGTTACTTGCCAAGCTGATGACTGTCAGTCCCTGTACAGATGTGCAGATGGCAGGTATCCAGTTGGGATATGTACAGGCATGCTAAGCTTGATTGACACTGACATGTCTGCCCATCTGTGTAAGACCTGGCACATATTGGAGATAACACCCTGTATGCACCACATGCCATGGGTACCTCCACTACACTACCACAGTCAACAGAACATGCTTGGGTACAGGTCTCCATCACAGACACTAACCATGTGTTGTAATGCATGTTGCATACATGTCAACTTGATCACCTCAGTGACCATGTGCAGGAGGCACCTGAAGGATTGGCCGATGCATGTCACTCTCACCCTGAGGGTCACCACAGTAGTGTCTGTTGATAGATTGTCTCCTGCCACATGGCAGGTGGCAGGATAATACTGTACCCACAACCCCTACACAACCCATCTCTCCTTGGACAATAGCTAGGTACACAGCTATGGCCACCTGCAGCAATGCACCCCAGTACTGACACATGTGTACATATGCATGACTGAGTATAGCAGTGTCGGTGTGTGAGCACACCTGTTCTTGGGAATTCCATGAGGGCCTTCACAACCACCGCATTACCAATTTCCATAGTCAGTTGTGGCTGCTGCTGTATAGGACATTACATGTACCCTGTTAATCTCCTATTCATACCGACTACATGAGCCTTGTAGTACCAGCACAACAGTGTTGTACAAATGGGTTGATAGGCATGGGATACCCACTGTGTTCTGGCAAGTGTGTGTATGTGTGCATTTCCGTATATCTGTAGGGTACAACATTCCGAGGCCACATACTTCTATTACAATACCCATTACCACATAGTAGTACAGATGGTGTTGTTGCTGCCAATAGGTGAGGCATGACAATGCAACACCCTACTAATCATGTGGCATGTGCATTAGATGCATATCCCTGTAGTAACACTGTTGGGATCTACAATGGGTTGTATCGCAGTCATGGCCAATGTGTGATGGTGGGTATGTCAGAGTGTCATCATGGGCTTCAGGGGGATGTCGGTGCTGTGCGCATTATCATTACACCAAGGTAAACCCAGTATATGTACCATGTGCCACGTTATGGTTACCACTGTCACCATCAACCATACAGGTAACTGATACCACAGTCCAGGCCAGTTATGCATGTGCTATGTGCAGCTTACCTGTAACACATTGGACACATGGCCAAGTTAGTTTGCAGCGATAGGCCCTGGTCTCTCGGATGTGTGGCTGCCTATTATGTGTCTGTTAATGTGTATATGAAGATATGTTACACTATGTATTGTCCATATACACCCATTACATCCTCCATTAGCATACTGTACTTGTCTAGGCATGTTCTGAATGTAACGTGTAACCTGGAACACACCTCACTCTAAATGCTGTGGGTGCGTGCAATGGAAGCCACACAGTTCAGTATCACTACATACCTAGGTAGGGATCTAGTCCCAGTGTTACCAAGTAAGAGTGTGCATGTATGTGGATGGATCTATATCAGGTTGCAGATTATACATGCCCCAGTGGGTCACCTGTCCATGTGGCACAGGCAATAACTGTTATACAAACCTGTTACATGTTCAACTGTACCCCAGATATGTCACAGCCATGGTGTCACCACAGTGCCATACCCCGTTGTGGAATATGACTGCAGACCATCCTCATGCTGACACATGTACACCTACAACACAAATGGATAATGTTATAGAGACCACAATCAGCCACTGTTACTAAAAGCTATAATGCATCATTGCTGGACGGCTACACTACCTGACATATATGCATTACACTTTACTCCTTACAACATGTTACACTGCAGTACTGTGGTACACTGTAGTAAAGTCACCATGTGCATCAGAACCATTTTAGCCTGTCCCTGCATTGATGGTATGGATGACAGGGATGTGGCATAAGTATCATCATATGCACAGGGTGTATTGTTGGTTTGCCAGAGGCTGAGTGTGGGCCATACATTTGACACCATGTGTGTGGGTGAGGGGTGTACTGAGGTGAACTGGGCATGCTGATATGGTATGTGTAGGCATGGGGTTGCCCTAGGTGTGTTTGTATAGTGTGTAGGTATGCATGCACACAGTTCTGCCATGTGCATGCCTTACACAGGTATTTATGGACAGCTGCAGACCATATCTGGCAGGGTGTGCAGTTCACTGCCTCTGGCCATGTATATGTGGACTGTTTCTGCCAGGGGTTTCATGGGCATGCCCAGGTACAGGCCTCGATGTGCTACTCTCACAGGATAATGACAAATGTCCCCTGGAACCAGGTCCCTCCTAGGACTGCCAGGACCATGTGCTCATGTCTGCTGTGGTGTGATGTGGACAGCACCCCCCACAGTGCCAGGGCTTGTACTGTCACTACAGGAGCCCCTTGGTGTCCTAGCATGTCCACATTAACTACCAGCTGTTGGCGTTGCTGGCCTACATCGACATGGCCGTCGCCGCACTTCCACCACATGTTCAAGCACAGACAGACCATGGTCAATGAGGGCCATCATCTCACCAGACCGTCTATCCATGAACTCAGTTAATGCACGGATGGCACCAGCAAGTTCACAGGAGTTATCACTTGCAGATGTGAGAGCAGCCCTCTGCAGCTTCAGGCACTGTCTGGTGTAATGTTCTATATATGCCTGCACTGCCATGACAGCCTGAAACATGCTCCTGCTGGTACCAGCTGTGTCATGGTTGTCCAGGGAATGATGACCAGTGGCCCTACCATGAGCACCCTGGGACATCTGCCTATGTGGTGCCCTGCCAGACATCCAGCTATGCCTGCTGTGACCAGACACAGTAGGCATGGTTACCACACTCTTCTGTGCACTGCCACCAAATGCCAGCTGTCCCTCTGCTATGGCCAATGGTGATGGGGTATGTATTGGCACTAAAACTGTGTGTGAGGTTGGGGAGGCTAAAAGGGGGATGTCAAATGATGGAGCTGTTTTGTCCCCTGACAACCCCACCTGTGCCTCAACAGTAATATCATCATCTTCAGTGTCTGTATGGACACCAACATCAGACTGCATGCATGACCCACCTCGCCACCTGTGGGTGAAAGCAATAAATGCACTTTAAAACCTGTGCAGCATTGCATAACAGTACACGCACACACACACACACACACACACAAGCGCACACACACACACACACACACACACACACACACACACACACACACACACACACACACACACACACACACACATACAACCATAATACCTACCTGTCCATGACTTTATGGACAGACCCACGTATATTTCCATGTGTTCCCCATCCTGCATCACACTTGGTAACATACACACAGTGATACCACTCATTAACATATCAGTCCTCTAAATGCCTAGACAAGTGATCACAACACAAGACCTATTACTACATTACCTGCCTGACCTGTGTGCAGTGATTTTAGCTGGCCTCACTGCTGTCATTCAGTGTTCACCCTGTGTATGTCCGGACATCATGAGCATGGCCCCTATATGTGTGGGCTACTATGTTAACTCCATAATATCAACACTGGAGTGTCATGTGTATGTATTGCTCAGTACATGCCAGATATGCTGCTCAATCAGCCTATCATGTGACAACTGTAATATATGGATAAACTCCCTGGTGTTGACTAGTACTTCCCCAATGCATTTGTAGTGCTGCATACGTGGGTTGTTGGTCACCTCTCTGCTAAATGCGATAGTAAGGGTATACCTGGTGTCTACCTTCCCTCTCAATACCTGTTCCATGCTACAGACCTTATTATACTATCAGCTGTCCTGTGATTACATTCATGACAAGTATTCCTGGTGTGTAATGTGGCAGTCCATGTCCATGTGTTGCACGATCCCAAAGGGAGGTACTGCTGTATGAACAACCCCACAATCACACATGTGCATACATGGCCACCCACACAAACACACACACATGCATGCATGCATCCTACATGCATCAAATTCCCCCCACTTCACCAGAGTGACCCTACAGACAAACTAACTACCCACCAGGATGCACACACACATATACAGGTGAGGTTGCACAATGATAGTACACACAGTCCTCCTATTACCTATCTTTCAACATGCATAACATGTGGTACAAAACAGCATGCAGTGCAGCTATGGTCAATCCATGCTAGCAACAGTATTCATGTTTCTGATGCATGTGCTGTGTCACTAGGTGATGCCCTTTCCCCTGGATACCACTGCACCCATGTACACAGTATTGCTCTGCACCTGTTCTGCACCCTGCCATGTACTGTGCACCACACATCACAGGTCTGCAACCCTTTGCTGAATGTGGAGTACTGTGTCACAGTTATGTCAGCTTTAATGCTCACAGCCCCTATGTTTTTCAGCAACACATACCTGGGATGATATGTGGACAGATGTCACTTGTGAATGCCTGATGTCTGATTTACAGCTCTCAACATCAGCGGACCATGTATGACTATGACCATGTATACTATTACACTGACAACCATCAGAGCATACCATCGCTATGGGGGGTGTACACACCCTTATTGATAGGATGCATCCATCCATGACCTGCCATGGGACCACATCAATACATATCTTAACAGTACATGAGCCCGATATGTGACATATGTCCTGTACGTTCACATGCAGTATCTATAGACTGTGTTAGGTGTGCTCTGTTTGAGCATATGTGTATACACCCTTATCTTGATGGTTTGTTGTACCTATTGTTATGTGTACTACAGCAGTCACTACTCCTGGCAGGGGTATACTAGCATGGGTCATCTGCACTTGCCAGTGTATGTTCAGTCTGCTCTACAAATGTCCCCCTAATCTGCATGATTGCAAGGTCTATTCATGTGCACATCCCTTGGTGTTCACACACGGCCGTCAATATTGCTGTGGGGGTAGGGTTACGTCTGCCACAGTCCTGAACCTGACTATGTGCAGATAGAGCCATTCTTAGCATCCTTAGGATCCCTGCTGCAGTGCTGACACCTCCCCCACCTTCAGCCTTTTTGCAAATGCTTGACAAGTAAGGCATACACATGTGTGTCACTTTGCAGTGTTCCATACACTGAACACCACATGTTACAGCCTAGTACCAGCTGATAATGTGGACCACAGTAATACCTTATGCCATAGTGTAACTCTGCAACAGTTGACATTGTCATACAGGTATATACACTGGTGTTGTACTGTATATGGGTGTTGTTCCAAACATGTCCCTACTGTAGGCCATGTCTTCCACCATTATGTTACTCCCTGTGGAGACATTCCACAATGACAGGATGTTAGTTATCTTGCAGGTGTCTGACATACCCTTCCAATACCCCATCATGGTCACCACTGTGATGCTGTGCATTTAACAGCAAAAATACGTGCACATGTACAGCATGCATTCTGGGTAGGTGTGTTAGATGTGTGCATGGCATATACCATAGTCGTTACATGCCCAGTGTATTGGCAAGCATCTACATAAACCATACTCACCAGCTACAGGCTGCTACCTTGGTGTTATACCGGAGGGACCTACATAAGAGGGTGAGAGATGCAAAGGCAGTGGCCACACCTGTGGCATTGCTACAAGATGGGTGCAGCATTACAATATATCAACAGTACATGTCCACAATACTACCACATATGCACATCTGTTTATCACTACTATGCAGCAACAAACTATATGACATATCAGATATGCATGATCTACCTGTACAGATGTGCATGTATACACAACAGTGGTCTTGTGATGTGGCCTGTGACCTTATCTGCATGCTCCTCGGCTGGTGTGTGGGTAGCAACCACCTTCACAAAGTTGTCTGGCGGTTGGTGGCTATGCGGACAGGCAGGTGCCACAAATCTGGCTAGGAGCTCCTCCACACATGTCAGGGGGGATGGATGGCATGGGCTCCCCATGTGGTGAGGTGATCTCCCTGGACTGCAGCAGCACCCTGATGGGCATTGCAAAGCAGATCAAACAATGATGCGGGACCAACTCATAACTGCGGTTGTGAAGTCCGACATCATTGACCCTGTGGACTAGGTCATTCCACAGGGCGGTCTGCTCCTTCTGATCATAGGCGGCCTGGCAAAACAATACAGGGTAGTGCTGTATGAGGTTGTTCACCAGAATGTCATTTTCAGCTGCTGAGTAAAAGAAAAGAAAAAAGGGTTGATAGGAAAGTGGTGAAAAAGGGGAACAAAAAGGGAAAGATAGTAGGGAAATAGCTAGGGATGTGCAGGAGGGTGTAGGGAAGGTCCATAGCTGCCCATTTCTTCTACAGCAACATCTGTGCATATATACTGAATTTGGAGGTAGAGTTGGACACTCAAATCTCTGAGGGAAGGGTGAGGACAACAATAATATGTTGTGATGCCAATTAGACCAGATTACATGTGTCACATGTGCGAAATGGACAGCTATGTATGGGGCGATATTTTTTGGGGGGAAAAGATTGCCCTTTTCTTTTTTTTCAGGTGAGAGTGAGATGTTGGGGAGGTATAGTAGGTATACTTGGGGAGGTAGGTTGGGTAGGTTAACAGACAAGACAAACAAGACCCATACATGGCGGTATATGACACATGTGGGGGGTAAACACCTTGATGGGGAGTGGTGTTGGGAAATCGGAAGCCCATGAGCCCCTAGTGGAAACAGTGGGACTGAGGTCCCCACCCATGGGCAGTCACCACTGCACCTTCACAGCCCCAAAGGTGGCTGTGCTGTGGGCTGAGTCGGAAAGCCAGGCGGACCCTCTAGTTGCAACATGCGGCCCACAAGCTGGCGTAGAAGATCTCCAAACTGCTGATTGAGCTCCCTACACCACAACCCAGACCTGGCGATGGGTGACAGGTTCCTGTCTGCCCCCACTCTCAGGGGAAGCCCCATCCCCAGAGGCGGTTCCACCCAAAGGTGGTGCAGGACCAATGGACAAGGAGATCCCGGGTTGGGCTGCAGACGTGCTGGTGCCTGGTGCCATAGCTAGCTAATGTGGGACAGTTGGGTCAACTGGGACCCGCATTCCCATAAGTGCCATGGTGTTTATGGTGTATCAACATATGTGGGTTAGTAATAGTCAACACATTCCAGGATTAGGTATAACAGCATACATAGATATTCCCATTAACCCAAAAACCAGATATGGGAACAGTTGCATAGCAAACGGAACACATGCATATATGGGGCCACAGTGGTAATAACAGCATGCAGCTTCACTAATGGCACCATGCCACCAATGTTGGAGTATTTCAACACAGCACATGCATAGAAACAGATTTAAATAATTATCAACCAATAGGACACATGTCCCAACATTACAGTTAAGTCATACATACCAATTGCATTGGGTATTTAGTTTATTGTTGCAGATATGATGGGGGGGAAAGATGTCAATTAACAACTAGCATAGTCCTGTAGTTTGCATTACTTTCCTAGTCAGCGCTGTTATCTGTACCTTACAAGTATTACTACACTACCCTATTGCCTTAGTTTGGACAGTGATATGGCTGTCGACGTCTGTATACATAAACTGGTTTTACCTGCACTATACACCTCTTACCTTGTATACCTGTGGAGGAATTGTTTGTTAACACTAACTAACTGTTTCTACACATACTCCCAGATTCCAGGTTGATGTTATGCACATACCTGTCCATCTCTTTTTGCACAGACTCTGGCCATGTCTTGACCACATGCAGGTGAACCAGGGCATATGTAGACTATTTCCCTCTTCAAACTTTAGTGACTTACAACACTCTTATACAGGATTTCATACACAGTTATATTATGTAGCACAGTGTGGATGACAGTGTTCAGTGATACCTTATTATTTAGAGCAACTGCAACACTCAGAATTCCATACAATACCAGAGTAAACAGTACCAGTACAGGGTATCAAGCTTTTATTTCTTGGCACAGTGTTCATATCCAACATACCTGTGGGAGAAATGTTTGTTAGCACTACCTGAATGTTGCCACACTAAGTACCAGAGTTCACATTAGTATTATGCACATACATCTCACTCTGTTACTGTACACACTCTGGTCACAGCTTGACAACATGAGGGTGTAGATGGGACATGTGTGGCTTATTACTCTCATAACATTTTGGGCAGTTGCAAGTGTGACAGGTTTGTTCTTATAGATGTGTGACAATCAGTTGTATTTCCTGTTTGCTGCCTAAACATCTGGGATCGTACCACTGATTTCCCAGGGGAGGAGAACAGGGTGACAGGCAGCAGATATGGGCCACTTTACTGGACATTCTGGACTTATCTGTACAGTTGTGGGATATGATTCTGTATGTGGCCTACTTCCACTCCCAGTGTTCACACCATGGCTGTGTCTGCTAAAAACTAAAACACTGTCCATCACAGTTGTGTGTCCTATATAGATATCGCTGTATATCTCCTGCCTGATTTCTGTCTTATAATTCTCCTGTGGTTTTACATTCTGACCTTGTATTACAACACTCTTATACAGGGTTTCCTAGACAGTTATATTATGTAGCACAGTGTGGGTGACAGTGATGAGTAATACCTTATTGTTCAGAGTGACTGCATCAGTCACAATGCCATACAATGCAAAAGTGAACAGTACCAATACAGGGTATCATTCTTTTATTTCTGGGCACAGTGTTCATATCTGACAGATCTGTGGGAGCAATGTTTGTTAGCACTACCTGAATGTTGCCACACAAAGTACCAGATTTCACATTACTATTATGCATATACATCTCACTCTATTACTGTACACACTCTGGTCACAGCTTGACAATATGGGGGTGTAGATAGGACATACTTGGCTTATTACTCTCAAAACAGTTTGGGGAGTTGCTAGAGTGACAGGTTTGTTCTTATAGATGTGTGACAATCAGTTGTATTTCTTGTTTGCTGCCTATACATTTGGGATCATCCTACTGATTTCCCAGGGGGAAAGAGTGACAGGCAGCAGATATGGGACAATTTACTGGACATTCTGGACATATCTGTACAGTTGTGGGGTATGATTCTGTATGCAGACTACTAACACTCCCAGGATTCGAACCATGGCTGTGTGTGCTAAAAATACAACAGTTCACGTCTCAGTTGCCTGTGTTTTTCAGATTGTGTTGTCTGTCTTTTCAGTGTTTTCTGTCTATGTGTCTCTCAGTTGTAATAAATGACCTCTGGGGATTACACCAGTTATATACAGACATCCATACACATTCTATAACAGTGCTTAATACAATACTACTATTAAGTGATTGCAAATCTACATTACCATATGATACCAGGGTATACACATGCAGTCCAGCAGTTAGACCTTTATTGTCAGGCTATCATGCTTTTATTTACATACAAACTATATGAGACTCTTCCTGCCATATTCTCTGGTGTATGCTGTACTTACCTTAAACAATACAGGTTTTATACTGGCAATTAACTTACTAATACTTTTAGATTTATTTCCTATGACAGTACATGGAAGAGTATTACTAACCTGCCTCTCATCACAACCTCTCCAGGCAACATCCATGGGCCTCCTGGTTCCCGGCCCGGTCACTTGCCACTCTGAATGACATAAGAGGAATATTTAGCCATACCTATACATTATATACATGAGCTGGCAATTATTAAACAGGTAGTGGGGTGTTACTTACACACAGCTGGGACAACCCTGCTATCCTAGCCTCTTGGATCCACTGATCCAAGAGATCCCCCTGACCTGCTCACCAGTTCTGGGTATGCCAGTGGCACTGGTGAGGTCACAGGAGAGATGGTCCCAAGCTTCCACCTTATATTGGGAACCCTGGTACTGGCCATACATCAATCTCTGCTCATGACTTTGGACTCCTGGATGCCCCAGCACTGTGCCAGAAAGCACACCCCTCTCCCCTTCCTGACATGGTGCCTCAAGGGGGAAGCTACAACCAGTTATGAGATGTATTCCTGCCTGCTGGGTTTATGTAGGGCTGATTTCCTACACTTTGCCATGATTGGATGGTTTTGAAAAGGCTAAGCTATGGGTAAACCTGCTTACCTAATGTTGGCAGTGTTTAAAGGGGTATACCACTGGGCAAATTGAGTTAGCTGACCTCACATTGCTTACACCTACTAAGCTGGCCTGTGCAATGCTTAGCATTGTTTAATATTTACTTTGCATTATATTTGCTTTTTGGCATTGATTTATTAGTCATTACATGTTTCATATATATATATATATATATATATATATATATATATATATATATATATATATGTCTGGTATCCATGATTCATGTATACGTACACTGTATGGGGTTCTTGTGTTTAATAGGGTGACTTCAACAATGTATTACAGTTATACCTTACATCTGGGCTTACTTCAGTACTCCAGTTCACATATTTATGTTATGTCATAGGTTATAGAACATATGACTGTATACTGATTCCTTTCACATGTTCAGTTTGATTTTGCTATAGTGAGGATTTGTTTGGTGATACCTCAGTCTTATGTACTGCTGTGATGGTTTGGTGGTTAACTACTGTGACTATAGTGTATAGGGCTCTGGATTCAAGACCTGCAGGGCCATTCATTTTGTTGCTGGGCAGAACAGCGGCTGTTAGATACAGAGTGATTAAGGCACTTTTAAGCACTTGTAAGTGGGTTTGCATGGGGTTTGCATGAGGGTAAGCTATGCTAACCTTTGGCGAAATATGCTTACAGAGTTAGCTTCCATATTGCTTAGCCTGTGTGCGCATTGCCTACCCCTGCGCAAATGGGCTTATACTCTCTTACTGGTGCTTACATATGCTTACACCCACTTACTACTGTTTAATAGTGCTTACACTTGCTTACTAGTGCTGACTCCTGCTTAGCACTGCAGTAATTTAGACAATAATGTCTAATGGTTCTTGGGAAGGTGGGGGATTTGGAAGCTGTATGGAGTTATCATCCATTGCACATTTTACCTTCCATTTGTATCCCTGATTCCTGTGTACATATACTGTGTGGGGCACATATGATTATCTGTGGACTTTGCAACATTATGACATGGACACCTCACATCTGCATTTAATGCAATACTCCAGTTCACAAATATATTTTATTTAGTAGGTTATGCAACTAACAATATTGGTCATAACATGATTTGACATGGAAAATGGAATGTGCTGTAGTGGGACACGAACCGGGAATGACTGCTCCTAAGGCAAATGCTCTGCCTATTAGACTATTGCTATACTGCTTCATTTGCATATATCTTCCTTTTTATCCTCTTTTTCCATTTAAGCTGCATTAACTGTAGCTAAGCGATGGGCAAACCTGCGCATCTATGGTTAAATTTCACCTGTTTCATAAAAAATAAAGTATCTTTATATTTCTGTGTTTACTATTGCTTTTGCACATGTGGGGGGAATGTTACTGGGGGTATGCAAACACCTATGAGCAGTCTCGCTCATTCTTTTAGGGGTTTTTGCTGTTCTTCATTGCAGGGGTGTGTATATTCTGAGAGCTCTGCTCTCAGACACGCCCCCTGCACTCTTACATGCTTCATATAAGATTAGGAGCTCAGGCAGTGTGCCTTCATTAATATGCTTGGCACGCTGCCGTCCTGCTCCTAAAAGGCTGCTTCCATGCAGGACTAAGCTAGTCCTGTGAGGAAGAATAGTAAATCCGGGGGCCTGTCTGTGCACACAGCAGCACTTCAGTTTCCTCATCATCACACACTGCTTCAGTCACCTACCTATTATCTATGACTTTACCATTGCCCATTGCATTAGTACGCCCAGTTGTCATTAATCTAGTAAGTCCCCAGTGTCCAGTCTCCAGATTTATGTCACACCAACTATATGAGCATTCCCAAAGAAAGCAAAGGAGAATGACAATCCTAGACATGTATCAGTGTAGTGGACAACTCATTTATCTTTTCACTCTGCTCCCTGCTGTTGATGACCCTACTATTCTCATTCACTTTTTTGGGCTTAACACTGAGTTTATAATCTAAATAGACCAACAATTAAGTGCATTTCTATCTTCTTATGTTCATAACACAAGCATAGGTTTGACTGCTTCTCTTCATGCATTCCTACCAGCCTGTGTAAAGGCATGAAGGGAGTGCTGGAATCATGAAATAGAGTCAACCCCACCTTGTATTAAGTTTTTACTTTCTTTCTTTCTTTCTTTCTTTCTTTCTTTCTTTCTTTCTTACAGTTCATAGGAAGTTACTAGGCTAATGGCTTAAGGGGTCTTACAAACCTAGAAACTTTACTTCTTTTATTCTTTCCTTTCTTCATTTTATAATCCCATGTCCATAGCTGCAGCAAGCACTCTACTGTAATTAAATATCAGAAAATATTTCATAGTAAGGTGTTTCCCACCTTTCTGTCAAATGAATTACATGGATGAATCTGGGAAGGTGCTTATGCATTGCACCCATCCACTCCTGTGCTCCCATATGTTCATATTTACTTAACTTTCATTAGTTTTATGTCTGCTTGAATATTACTCTTCAGTAACTGCTGTCCTTCTGGGAATCTCTTGCATGTGTTGCTGTGTGTTTTCTCTTCTGGCACCTTCTTTTTTATTCATGACATTTGCTGCTTAATGCTTCCCCAATAACTGACTAGCAGAGCTGATATGGCACATGGTGAACTTGGCTTATGGCATGGGAATTAAAATGAAAATGACCTTTTCCAAATATTTTTTTTCAGACAAGCTTGTGCAATCCACTCTGTACACTGAGGAAATGAGGAAAGGAAATATTAATTGTCAGGAGTAGCAGGAGTGGAAGCAGGCCAATGAACACATCTGATTTATTAGGTTATCTATTCACTTTTACATACACACATAAGCACATGCACACATAATTTGCAGGGCATTTACTTCTCTTAATGCTCTCTGGTAAAACAAGAGTGGGATCTGAACACAATTCCCGATGGTCTGCAGATGTAAATGATTCATTCTGAAATACCTCAGTATGCAAAAGAATGACAAGGTAAGTCCCAGATGGGGTGGCCTACCCTCATTTATGGATGACTAATGGTAGATACAATGTGAATTTGGGGAGGAGAATACCACTTACAACAGTGACATATGATAGGGAAAGGGTGTAGTTAAACTGCTGTTGAGGCAGTCCTTGTTACTGCACACATCCAAGTTCTTGAGGTAAAGGTTAATTAATGATAATCTGACCTAAGCGTCATATGGGCTGCTGCCAATATAGCTGAGAAGCTTCATGCCCCATCTGCCAAGGAATGTGGAGCTGTGTGTGGTTAGAAAATAAGTTAAGTGAGTTTTGATATGATGAATTAAGAACAAAGTACAAGGAATGTTGAGGTTATGCAAATAAAGATGTAAATATCTTTGTAAATAAAGATGTAAATATGTATAAAGATGTCTGAACAGTAATAGCATAATTAGCAATAATTTGTAATCTTGCCAATAAAGTACATTTGAAAATATGACCAGCTGTGTAGTGTAATTTCTGGGATGGGTGCCAAAGGATAACAGGATAAACAGCAGAAATTCACCATGCTGAGAGAGTGCAGGAGTACAATACATCCCACAACAGGAATAGCACCAGAAATCTTGATGTTCAGACTGAGTTTGGAAACAAAATTCCATTTGTTAATTATGTGATAAAGCAGATGATATAGTACAGAAAGGAGACTATGAACAATTGAGTAAGACGAAGACATCTGCAGATTTCAGAAAGTCAGGCAGGTAATATATTTTCCATAAAGAAATGTGTGCTTTAGTAAAACAGAACAAATAGCATTACTTTGCGAAAGACACTAAAGGTTCAGTTGACTATTAATAACTGAACTCATGCATTAAACAGATATTGCAATTCATTATGCCTTGCAGTGTAATTGCATGCTTTAAGTTTTACACCTACCGCAGTATATAATGACCAACCAAGCAATGTCATTTTACCTGAAAACAACTTTGCCAATATGAGGCTTTTCTCAAAAAAGACATACAGAGTTATAAAGAAACCTGACAATGCAGACAACCTTATTTGCTACTAAGTAAACTATTTTTTTTATTTTCACAGTATGTTGGAAGAATATGGCCATGACAGCTATAGATACATTTTGAAAAATACAAGTACCCAGTATTTTGATTTTTATATTACCTTTTTTCATTGGCAGCTGTTTAAGGAGACCTGAAATGACATCCATTTAATACTTTATAGCAAGCAAAATGCTTATTCTTGAAAACTAAGTTGAGTTTGATGACAAAAAAAAAAAAAACACTACAAAAGACATAATCACAGTCACTGATATTGTTAAATGTCATGACCAGAGGAGAATCAGCACTGTGCACCTAGGTTCATAGGTGTGTACTAGGCTAATGGCTGAATCACAATGGTCCCAGCACGAAACAGCTCCCTTTCCATTTTACTGATGGGTGACAGGAGTACCTAGCATTCTTATGCTTACTACATGTCCTTGTGCTTCAACTGCCAGATAGTAGCGTGGAGTGTGACAGCACTATATAATGCATCGATATAAGGTAGTTACAGTACAGTCTGTCTTACCAAGTAGTTGTACCTATCTTCCTGATAAACCATACTACACCTCAAACAACTGTCTTATACCACTGCACTGTAGTGCACAGTCATACCTGATTATTCATAGGTAGTTAGTAGGTTTGCACTCCAGGTCACCATTGAGGAGCCTAGCCCAAATCCCCTGTTGCCCTCAAACACTGTCTGGTTAAGTGACTTGCTCAAGGTCAGACAACAGGCAAATGAGGGCTGATAGAATGAGACCCACACCACAGAAATTATACCTTACATGTTAAACCTCTCTGCCAACTGCCATTATGATTCATAAAGAAATAACAGTTATCATTAGGTATGGGGGCAGACAAGGGCACATTACCATAATATGGAAAAGAAGAGCTTGTATGCTGTGCAAGTTGTCACTGTCAGGAGCTCATCAGAATAACTTCCTGAAGGTAAGACAAGGTTTGTGTGGTAGCAGGTTAGACTGCATCATCTGAGATTCTGTTGCCAATAAGCATTTTCCTTCCATGGTATGTA
>NC_056733.1:441949299-442151799 GCF_019279795.1 Protopterus annectens
AGATCAGGTAAATCACCAGAGAAATGCATAGCCTCAGAAAATGACAGGTATTTAAAAAAAAAAAAACAGGGAGATAGCTTCAGAGAATTCCCTTAAAAAGGATAACAAAGGAAAACATGGACTAAAATCTGTACACATTAGAGGCAAGACAGTAAACACAGCAAATAGTAATGTATGACAATGACTGATTGCAGGTTATATTAAATAAGCTCCACTGTCACAATGCTCAGTATATCACTAGCAAATACTGCAATGTGATAGGGGGAAGTTTTCTCTGAAAGACTGCCATAAAAAGTGCTACAATGTAGAACAGCAGGAATTTGAGATAAACTTCATTGTGGAAGTGGGGGCATTTCCCTCAAGATGTCATTGCACAGCACCTGTAATACTGTAAGCCCAAGTCAGTGGGAGATACATCTTAGAAAAGCACATGCCCCTGTAAGAATGCAACAGGGATGGGATGATTCCTGAACTTCTGTCCACCTCTTTAAGCCTGCTACTAGTGCACCGGTCACAATGGACTGATGGTTGATGGGATTCTTTAAAAGAAGATTTCCAAATCAGGAAACATTATAATTTCTTATGTGTAATACAGTCAGATATTCTCATCCAATAAAGATGAAACATATTTCTTCAAAGAATAGCTGTGAAAACTAGTCAAGTAGTATGTCTACAGGGGAAACTAAACTAAAAGTATATGGCAGTGTCAAATTAAAGAACAAAAGATTTCAAAAATGTATGCTAGTTATTATAAACCAGGAGGAGGAGGGAAATGGGGACTTTTGTATTTATCCTACTTCTAAGTGTATAAAAGCTGATATGTTTAACATTGTAAAATATTCTTGAGTTTTGTTACTGAGGATCACTTGTCTGTGATAAATACAGGCTTGTTGCTTTGGCACACACTACCTGGGTTTCATGATTTTTGGAAATTATTGTGACTGAGCTCATCAATGAAGTTTTAAGACCACTGAACTGATGAACTGTACTTGTACATATGCACCTGCCATTCATTATATGGCTAAAAATAGAAAATTAATGTATGCAATGGTTTGGTTCTGCATTGCTTAGCAACCCACAACCCCATGCAGCTTTGCTGTACACTGCTAACAGGGATCATAGTAGCATAGTAGTATATGTGAATATATACTGCTCCCTGCATTATCCAAGTGGATAGACAGGTTGAGTGATGAGGTATAGTGTAGTAGGTCTCAGGTTCGAGTACAGATATGCCTTACAATTTTTGTTTTTAGAATGAGTCAGCTGAGGTAAACATCACTGTAATCTAAAATAAAAGTTAGTTATATTTAGCAAAGCTGCATGGTGTTCAGCCTCTCTTAAATGGCTGAAACATGGTTAATGGTCCATCCCATTTGCGCACTGCTTAGCTTTGCTTATACTAGCTTAAATGGTTTGTGTGAGTTTAAGCGAAGCTACGTGACGTGCAGCTTTTTTGAAAGTTGCAGTATGATGTGTAAAGGTGGGAATGCATCCCATATAAAGGCAAATAGATGGGAATTTCACACCATTCATTGGAGTTGTCACTTGGCTGCTGATATGCCTGGTGTTGTTGTTGAGGGAGCATGCTTTTGGGTGAAGAGATGGAGTGTGCAGGAGTCCAGAGTGTTTGTTGGACTCCTTGTCTGCAACTATGAACCCTGGCTGCTGCAGGGCAATGACCAGGGCTCAGAATGTATGTCTGAGGCCTGGAATCGGCTGACTAAGGACCTTACCAGTGCTACTGGTATCTCCCACACTGGTAAGCAGTGTCATCACCACTACGATGACCTGAAATGAAGGAAGAGGGAACTTTGGACACCTGGGTCCATGAAGCACAGGCTGGGCTTACCCCACAGATATGTAAATTTGTTTCCAAGTGATTTATAAGTATACAAACTGAACATGTGCAAAACCGGTATGCATAATGCTTCCTTTCTCTTACAATAGCTGGAGACGAATGATCTTGTAATGTGCAGTCTCATGCAGAGTGTCTGGCCAGGATGAAGTATGAGTGTGGTGAGTAGGAAAAAAGCAAAGCAATAACCTAATGTATAATGTACTGTCAGGATTAAAAAGTATTTACAGAGTTTGCAGTCCTAACAGTCAGGTATAACATAATTGGGAACTGCAATATGTTTAGTAATGTGTCAGTGCCTACCTGAAATGGTAAACCAAGTTAAGTAAAGTAACCATGCATTATTGTGTAGTATATCTTACAAACATCAGTTGAGGTTGTGGTCTATCGAGATTAACAGTCACTATTCTGCTGTGCTCATTGTGTGAAATATGCTGTAGATTGCATTCAGGTAATGATGACATTGAATTACTTACAGGTCCGACACAGCTATCTGTGCTGTACATGCCAAACTTGAAGCAACAGTAATAAATAGATTATAAAGTGTTCTGGCCAGTTTGTGCCATATAATGCTGTATATTCCACGTGCATGAAGAACAAGGTGCATGAGCAAGGTAGCTGACATTATGCACAGATATGCATGTGCATAAATGCCAGATTTTAAGGTACATTACCAATAAAAGTTTAAAGCAGGATTGTGCATTGATAAGTAATCTGTTCAAATAACTGTGCAGTACAGCTGTATTCACTGCATGCATGTTCCAATCTGACACCAGTCAAGTGTAAAATGGAAATGAATAAGGACTGCTGAAAATATTGTCTGATAAATGTAATGCAATACCCACAGTAAGCTTCAAGCCTCTGCTATGGCCATTTCTAGTCAATTAATGCTGTTTATTCCTCCCCATTCCAGAAACAAGGTATATGGGTAAGGTACCTAATGTTCTGGGCAGATATACATGTGTATAAGTGCCCGATTGTCAGGAGCAGTATCAATAAAGTGTAAAGCAAGATTGTGCGTTGATAAATACTCTTTTCCAATAATTGTGAAGTATTCCTGTATGCACTGCCATGTGTTTCATAATCTGACAGCAGTCAACTGTTAAATTTAGTGCACGTTTCCTGAAGTTACAGCTTGTGGGTTCTAATCCCATGGCAGCCAACTAAGAAATCACAGTCTGTCTACTTCAATTAGTGCACATGAACACATCTCTCAACTGTCACAATTTTTTAGAATGTAATGACTAACGCCCCACATGTCTGGTCATTGATCAGCAGATAAACGTCATTACTTGGAATGTGATTTATTGGGAAATCTGTTTACAGAATATCTTGGCAGTAATCTAGGAGCACACTATGTAAAACAGTTCCCTGTAGTTGTGTACCTTCATTTGTTAGTGCTTAGCCCCTACTGTCCCATGCTAACAGGTTGAGAGCTATCTACATGTACCATCATCTATTCAATAATTGGAGTCACTGTACACACAAGTGGCACTACACACTTGTAGAAGTATGTATTAGTAGTCTGTGTAGTAATATCAACTGTGAGATCACTAATGGTATATTTTTCTCTCTCACCCAGCCCCTTATCTTCTCTAATTTATTATTATAAAATTTATTAATTTATTACTCTTATTTGTCATTATGGTTTGATATTAATATGTTCTTTTAAACTAACAGTTACATTGCCCTTATGAGTTATGTCATACTGGTTTACTGCTAACATACTTATTGTTATGTTATTTATTGTTGTATTCTTCATAATATTCCTTAATATGTATTTGGCATAATCAATATTATCATCCATTTTGTTAATAATAACATTGGTTTGGTTATTACTTATCTTACCTTATGTTTATATCTAATTTACTACAGTGTGAAAAGGTAGGCTGGTTCCACCCGATCCACCTACCTTGCCTCCAACGGCTGTGGTACCGGGGCCCTCCATGTCTGGGTCACAGCTTGGTGGTGTCCCCTCTGCTGCCCCTGCACTACCTGCAGCATTGGGTAGCTCTGTCCCATAGGATGATGCTGGGTGCCCCTCAGGGAGTGGAGGTGGAGAGGGTGATTTTGTCACCCATCAGGAACTGCCAGGTATGGTGTGCAGGGTGGTTGTATAAACTTTCGGTAAACACCTGTGCCAGATATAGGAAATGATCCCCATCCTGGTGGGCAGCCTCACCCTGCAAACCAGCCTCTACCACTACCAATACAGGGGCAGTGAAGGAGCAGTGCTGAATGTCCCATGGGTGATGACTTGAGTCGCACTGCTTAGGTTCATAGGTTTATAGGTAGGTACTAGGCTATCGGTTCTAGAGCCTGTATAAGCTTAGCCAAAAAAGTTCCCTGGCTTTCGCCACCCAAGAATGTGGATGCTCCTAGGACTGCAATTCCACATCATCCTCCCCATCCAAGGCGTTCACCCCTTTCTTGTATCACATACCTACCCTGTCTGCTGTCTTGGCTGCCTGCAAATGCTTCCTCAGCTTCCCAACTTCCCCGCCACCTACCTATGTCCCTTACCCAACATTACACTCTCACCTTAGAAAAGGATGGTCCCCTGTCCCACAAAAAAAAAAAAAAACTATATATATATATATATATATATATATATATATATATATATATATATATATATATATATATATATCGCACCATACATAGCTCTCCTTTTGCACACCTGTCCACTGGACAGACTTAATTTGGTACAATTGGCTTGACAACATAGTTAGGTCATCATCCTTCTCTAGGGGTGACAGTCCAAATTCAGCTAAAAAAAGTATAACAGTGCACAGTTGTTTTTGATGAAGAAATGGATAGCTTTTCCACCCTGCTTGCACCCCTTTACATCACTGTCCTATCTCCCCATTTTTCTTTTTTTAAAGATTTTTTTTGCATGACACAGCACAGAGCACTGTATTGCTTAGCAATGCTAAATAGCACTACATTGATATATGCTTTTGTAAAAATATTAATCACATTCAACATGTACACTCCGCCCTATTTTGAATGCAGGATTTATATGTCAGTGGCTTAACCCACCAAGCTAAACAGCTGCTAATTAACACAGCTGTTTAAATGAAACATAGTAATGCTCAGGTTTGCATCATTAAGCATGTTTAAGCATTGCTGAGTATTGCACTGCACCACAGAAACCAGCTGGAAGTAATATAGGAAAATATTACTGTAATATGTACAATACACGGAAATACATCACTCTAAAGCCATACACACAATAACGAACATAAGTAAGGTATGTAATAGCAGGTAACCTTATAAGTATATACACAACATTTAAAAATACACTTGTTAAAATATTAATGTAAAATAGAATTTTAACTAGGACTCTAATAGAGAAATACAGCATTCTAAAGCCATATAATCTGGACAAACCATAAATAAAACTGGGACAAAGGCCCAAAAATAGGGACAATATTTCAATTGTCTCCCTTGGACTTCAGGCTCCTGGGTAAGGCTCTTCCTTTCCCCATAGTACCTATTTTAGGCAATGCCATGAGGTCAAAACTACCAACATAAAAATGTCATCTAAACGTAAATTAAAGGTCATGCTGCTAAACACTAGGACTCTAAACATGAAACTGCACTCATTGCAAGCATTCTTAACCCTGAAAGAAGCTGACATTTGTGCAGTCACAGAAACCTGGTACAAAGTTGCAGAGAGCACCCCAGCCATACCAGGTTACTCATCCTATCATTCATTCAGACCCCAAGTTGTGGGCAGCAAAACAAAAGGAGGTGGAGTTGTAATATATATAAAAGACATACACAACTCTAGGCTGGTCAAACAGTATGATGCACAGGAAATACTCCATGTGCAGTTAACAATTGACAAGACACCTATTCAAATTATAGCTAGCTACAGGCCTCCACTGACTCAAGATGCCCACTCCACCTATCTGGACCTCTGCAAATTTATCAAGATTAAACCCTTTAGTCTGATCCTGGGAGACTTTAACTATCCAACCATAGATTGGAAGAAATACTCATGCCAAAATACAAATTCCCAAAAATTCCTTGATTTTGTTAATGCAAATGCCTTGGACCAGTTGGCTGACACTCCCACAAGAGGTGTAAATATCTTGGACTTGGTATAAACCAACATGAATAACCACTGCAGCATCCCTACAGTGTCATCATCCCTGGTAAGATCCGACCACAAAGCAGTCACTTTCAAAGTCACCATCTCCCCCAACCCCCCCCCAGCTAGTGTCAAACAGAAGAACTTCTCCAAAGCTGATTAAAACCTCATGAGGGAAGGTATAAACAGCTTCACAGCCCCCTCCCCTCCACAGAAGTTGGCATATATGTCCAAACTTACACTAAAGTACTATATGGGCATTTATATAGCTGCATGGAATCAGGAATACCAGACACGATGAAATCATCCTCCTCAAGGAAGAGTAAACCTGTCTGGTGGACATCTACAATAAATAAACTCTATAATAAAAGGAAAAAAGTGCTGTCCAGGACAAAGAAGGAGGAGGTGTCTATTTGGAAGTAATCACTCCTTAGCCCGAACAAGCAAATAAGAGCAATAGTGAAATCCTTGAAAGCAAACTTTGAGTCCAAACTGGCCACATCTACTAAAGACAATCATAAGGCTTTCTTCACATATGTCTGCAATCTCAAGGGAAGCACCCAGATCTGCTAAGAACTGGTGGTCAGGGACACCACATACACAAACCCTTTAGATAAAGCCAACCTGCTGGCAGACAGGTTCAGAGAAACCTCACTCCTCTGTCCCCCCATCAGTAAAACAGGACATCCCCAATACCTGCCTCCCTCCCCTTATCTCTATGGAGCAAGCCATCACTGCCCTCTCAAAGGCAAAAAATACAGCCTCCATGGGACCCGATAGCATCCCGGGCTGCATCCTACATGAACTCAGGAAGGAACTTGCAGCACCATTAGGCACCCTATTCAACCAAAGCCTGAGTACCGGCTTCATCCCAGCCAAGTGGAGGACAGCTACTATCATCCCTTTGCACAAAGGTGAAGCATCCAATGATCTAGGAAATTATCGACCCATCAGCCTAACTAGCCTGATCTGCAAAGCCATGGAGTGGATTATCATGAACCTCATTAACAAGGACATTGGCAACCTTCAAACACTTGATCCCACACAGTTTGGTTTTGTCAAAGGGAGGTCATGCCTGTTAAATTTGGTCGACTTTTTTGAGACAGTCACCAAGGCCATAGATGAGGGGAAGATGATGCACACCACCTACCTTGACCTGACCAAGCCCTTTGATACTATTCTCACTCAGGTATAATAGATAAACTCTCTCAACTAGGCATCAATCCATGTGTTACCAGATGGGTAGCAAGCTGGCTCACTGATAGAACTGACCTAGTCAAAATAGGGGAAGCCACCTGAAGTAGTAGACCTGTAACACGTGGTGTACCCCAGGGATCGGTCTTGGGGCCACTGCTGTTTGAGATATATTCTCAGAGGTGCAGGCCAAATCTAGTGGGCTATGGCTGACCAAGTTTGCAGATGACTGCAAGCTAGGTGCTATCATCAATTCCCCTAGTGATGTGAAAATCCTCCAAGAGGGTCTCACCCAAACAAATGACTGGTGCCTGAAATATGGCCTCAAACTGAATGCCAAAAAATGCATCATCATGCCTTTTGGGGAGAATGATGTCCCCACAAATTATCACATTGATAATAAGGGACTAAGCACACAATCAGTCGTGAGG
The DNA here is from genome assembly GCF_019279795.1 of Protopterus annectens. Taxonomy (NCBI): domain Eukaryota; kingdom Metazoa; phylum Chordata; order Ceratodontiformes; family Protopteridae; genus Protopterus; species Protopterus annectens. The sequence goes on from NC_056733.1 coordinate 441,956,879, forward strand.
AACTTGAGAACCCAAGTTGATAGCAAACTAATGTTTTACCACCATATTTGAGAACCCAGGTTGATAGCAAACTAACGTTTGACCACCATATTGCCTCCATTGTACGGAAAGCTTTCTACATGGCCCATCTCATTAGTAAGGGTATCTCATCCAGTGACAAGGTGGTCATAACAGCCCTGTTTTCTTCCCTTATAAGACCGATTATTGAAAACAATGCCCCTTTCAGCATGTACATCACAAAGCACATGCAGCAGCTGAAGAGACCACAGAGATTCCTCACCCAGAGAATCCAGGCTATCAAACATCTACCCTACACAGACAGGCTAAAAGCCCTGTCCCTCTACTCAGTCTCCTACAGACTCCTCAGAGGTGAACTCTGTCTGGCATACAAAGCAATCTCAGACCCACCCTGATGGGACTGCTGCATATTCACAAGTCAAGCCCTACTCGAGTAACCCACATGCGAGACCTCAACCTGGTCTGTGACATCAACCGGACTTGTTGGCTGGACAGATTTGTGTCCCAGAGACTCCCCCTTTTGTGGAATAGACTCCCTCTCCAAGTAAAGCAGAGTACCTCATTAAACCTTTTTAAGTGCAGCCTGGATAATTGATGGGGAACAGAAAATACAACCCTGGAATTTCACCTATGCCCCTGTGGACAGTGGCATAGGGTGCTGACTTGTTGGAACATGGGCTAAATTCTTGGCTAGGCTTGTAAGGGCCTTGGGGCCTATAACCTAGTAATGTCCTATTATCTGAGGCTCTTTAGGTAGATCACCCACATCTGTTGGTAGGCTACCATGTTTTGACTTTATTGTGTTGCGTTTATATCACGTTATTGTAATATAAAAATAGCGAATGCTATTTCATCGGCCCCAAAACATCTAAACATGAAAATATTGACCATTCAGAACAGCGAATTTTTTCCCATGGAAAAAATTTGCTGCTCCGAAACACATACACACCAACACAAGCACATCAAACAAACAGCAACCACACACATACACTTAAATTCCTACATCTAACACTACACTAAACTAAACATACACTACTATCTACCCACTTACCTTAACCCAAACCCTAAACCTAAGGTCGGTCAGTATTGCACACTCACCTAACCCACGCCCTAACCCTAACTCACTTAAACCGCCCCTAACCCTAAAGTCTGTCACTATCGCGCACACACCTAACCCGCGCCCTAACTCTAACTCACTTAACCTGCCCCCTAACCCTAACATAGAAACAATCACACACTTACCTGAACCCAACCCGTAACTTTCCACCACAGCGCTAAGAATAGCGAAGCCACAGAAACAGCCAACCGAATTCTTTCCCAAGGAAAGAATTCAGTGTTCTGCAGCTTCGTTGTTCTTAGCGTTCGCTGAATAGTGTTTGATATCAGAACATTCAAAGTTTTAATACTTCAATGTTCTGATATAGACCCATTGTGTTTTGCAGTAAGACACACACAGAGGTGATCTGTGATGCCTTTTCTGTTGTGTATTGAAGTGAACACATGGATGTATCCAGACATCTGAGTCTTGCATTCACCACTTCAAACACATTCAGTGGTGTTTCATGTCACAATGTGTGCTCTATTGCATTCATCCTAGGCAGGTGTTGATGGGGATATATATGATGTCATAAGCCAAGGATTCAGTGGATAACCCAAGTCACCTGTTTTTAGGGAGATGAGAAGGAATATTTGGTAATCTCCCTTCCTGTTGCAATGTCTGCTATTGCTTACTATAGTACTGTATAGAGGCAGTCATGTACTTAACTAGTAGGACCCCCTTTATTATTTCACCATGTTGGAATGCAGCTCTCAGAGCAATGCCCATACTGCAGCATCATGTACACTACAGAGGTGTGTTTATGTGATAATAGTAATGCAGCAACTGACAGAACAGACCATTTGACAACTAAGAGATGGCCACTCCTTTCTATTGATTTACCATTTAGCATTGGGTACTGCTGGAGTTTTGATTGGTACATGGGAGCAGTCTGTTGCACAGAGGACATGCGGAGCGTCTGATAATGACATCTATTTGGTCACGGTATTGCTTGACATAGTTTTGTCGTCTAATTTTTTTATCTTTGACGGCCACTACGACCTTCAAAAGAAAGGTATAGCAATGGGTTCCCCATGTGGCAGCAGTGTTGCTAACATGTTTGTAGCTTACTGGGAGAACAAGTTCCTATTTAACCATTCAATTTTTGTGGAGTGTGTTAAGATCTACACTCGATTTCTCGATGATGTGTTTGTGTTATTTAAAGGGAGTGAGACTGATGCCTTGAACTTGCTAGCACACATGAACTCTTCTACAGATTTTTTGAGATTCACTCATCATTTTTCATCCCTTGAGATTAACTATCTGGATGTTAAATTGATTAAAGACATTAGTAACAACAGATTTTGTTCATCCATTTTCAGGAAGGCAACTTATTGCAATTCTTTTTTGCATTTTACAAGTTGCCACCCCTGGAGGCAGAAGCGTTCTATTGTCAAGGGGCAACTCGTTAGGGCTGCCCGTATGTGCAGCACCGAGGATGCGTTTGACAAAGAATGCTCACTATTATTGGATATGTTTTTAAACCGTGGATATCCTGAAGAGCTCATTTTCGATCTAATAGGTGAAGTGTCAACTAAACGGCTGAATGGCATTTATTTGCCATTGCTATCACTTAATGAGCAGGCACATCCAGTTGATAACTGTGTTTTCTCTTCGAGCCAGTTAGGGAGTTTGAACATTTCTACTGATAATAATGTGGACGTTTCCAACGTCTGTAATAGGTCAAACTTCTCTACTGGCTTCATTTCCCCGTTTAATCTACAATCAGGTTCATTATGTTCAATCATTCGTAAGAACTGGTATTTCATTATTAATGCTGGGCTCCATGAAAGGTTGGGCACTACCCCAGTTTTCACATTTAAGAGAGGTTATAACCTCAAAGACTTGTTACAGAGAAATAGCTCAGTTGACCTTATGGTTAGACATAAGGGGTCATACACTTGTGGGTGTTGTAAATGGTGTACACACCTACGTGTAGGAAACTCCTTTTCTATTGGTAAGAGGAAATTTGCCATCAACCACAGGATCAACTGCAATACGGAGTCCATTGTTTACGTGGCCTTCTGTGAATGTTGTTATGCTTTTTATGTTGGAAAGACGGATCGGCGATTCAGGGACCGTATTTACCAACACTTATACGCTATTAAGAACAAGAGGAGCGATAATGCCCTCTCTAAACACATTCTGAACAACTGTGGCCATAGCTTCAAATTTATGGGTATTGATAATGTAAAATGTGATGTTAGGGGCGGCCCACAATCTTTAATCTTAGAGACCCGTGAGTTAGAGTGGAAACTACTTTTGGATGCTTTCTCCTACCCGGGTCTCAATGATAATTGCAATATTGCTTCTATTTTAAAGTATAGATCTTATCTCAGGTAACTGGGTTTGCACAGTTCATCTATATGAGTGTTATCAACAACTTTGGAATAGGGCAGCAATTATCTATTTTGGGTTTATATCCTCTGTTTTTTGATAAGTGTTCCTTTGTATAAGGTTTCTAATGACAACTTTATTACCTTCCCTGGGAATTGTTTTATTAAGCTTACATAATACTGTACACACTTGCTGTATGTATCTTGGTAGTACAGTTATAAGCTTAATTTTATACTTATTCAAATGTGTTTTTTTCCCCTCCTTAAGCATAGGATATTTATCTAACCAACATAAGTGGTTAGTTATCGCTTGTATTATGTTGTTTTAAAACTTTTGCTATTTGCTTCATAGGTTCTAGCTATGTTGACATTGTTTTTGGTTGCTTGATTTATCCGCATACACACGAGTATACATATAAACTTAGGTGTATACTCGCTTGCTTTTCTAAATTAAAGTTATATTGCGGCATTTCACTTTAAATGCTTTTTAAATGATTTTATTTTAAATGATTCAGTTTGGGTGACATCAACAACACGTCACCATTAGTTTTTAAAACACTGTGAGCTTGCGCTCTGGTTATGCTGAAGAAGCTTCCGTTTTAACAGAAGCGAAAACGTGTGTTATTTGTTTTAAATAAACTTCGTTACATCTTTTTGGAACCTACGACTCGTCTGGGCACTTTGTTCATTTGGCACAGAGGACATGAGGGAAGTTGGCAATGGCATAGAACTGTTACATGACAATTCTGCACTCCATGGGTGTTACTGGGAAATGGATGTATTCATCCTCCTTTATGGATGTTACAGCCAAGAACTGAGTGAGAATGCAACTGGCACCTGTTGGGGACACTCCTATGGCATTCCCCATATACTGCTGAAATATCCCAGAGGCAAATATACCAAACTCATGCACACTTTTGTTTCTACTGGTACTGAGTTACCCCACAGACTGCGAGAGTACATTTGGGGTGCACATGTCCTGCAAACAGACTGCACCATCTATCTTTTCTAATCTGTATCTAGTGATTATTTCTGGGATACATTTGCAGATCATCATCTATTATGGCTTGCAGTACTCCAGCCTACTCTAGTGCATTAAATGCTGATTGCGTGTTTAAGTTATTTTTGCAGAATCCACATGATTGCTTAAGAATTTGTAGTATAAAGTAGTGTTAAAAGTAAACACATATGGCCTCCACTGAGTGCTTTAAACAAATTGTCAGCAAAGGACTCTGTCACATTTCATTTGAGTTGGGCATACCCACTGTGCTTTGGAATCAGGTGGATGTGTGCTGAGACCACAATTGCACTGCATAAATAATTACACGGTCTTGTTTTAGCATGCGTTATGGAATATTATACAATGACCCCCCCCCTATTAATATTCCAAAACGTGCACGCTGATTGGTCAGCGTGCCCATTGTAAATGAGACTTATACTAATCGAAAAATGTCCAGTTGCCAGGACATTTTCCATTAGTATCTTTTTTTTTTTTTTGTTACAGCAATGGAGAACACAAGATCTCTCTTGCTTTTTAGAAAGTGTCTTGCTATGTTAAAGGAGTTTAACATAGCAAAACAGCTTAAAAAAAGCAACGGAGATCTTCCTTTCTCTATTGCTTTTTTTTAAGCTATCTCGCTATGTTAAATGGGTTTAGCATAGCGAGACAGCTTAAAAAAAAATCAACGGAGAAAGGAAGATCTCCATTGCTTTTTTTAAAGCTGTCTCGCTATGTTAAACTCCTTTAACATAGCGAGACACTTTCTAAAAAGCAACGGAGATCTTGCTTTCTCCATTGCTTCCACACACAGCTGTGATGTACTGCGTAAGCATATGCCTGACAGCTGTGGAAGGGCAGCACGGAGGCATTATACAATGCCATTATTTAAGAAAAGTAAGTATTTTTTTTCTTAAATAATGTCATTGCATAATAGCAATAACCCACTTCTGGGTGTGGGTAATGTAGGATTTACGCATGGTTGTCTTTGTTTGGCCACTCGGGCTTCACCCCTGTGACCAAACCACACCAACCGTTGGTAAATCCAGCATTACCCACACCCAGGCATGGGTTGTTGCTTAAATATCTGCTGCTGGTGCACTGACATCCTCCTTTGGCATGCTGTGCTGTCTGCAACTTTCTTTAGGAATCTGTCCCTATATGTTTTTTTTTTTTTTTTTAATACTTAGCAAAAGTGCAGAATTAATTATGTAGATATTTTATTTTCAACCATCAATATTTTACTTTATTTTATATATCCATCTTTATCTCAATGGTTTAAGTATTATTGTCTTAAATAAGGTACACAAGACCCAAAATCTCACAATAAGTTATTTATGCCTTAATACGTGACAAGTTTAACAAGTGAGTATTTATAACTTTCCTAAATGAAACAATGTTGAGGTGGTGTGATTTACTGCTTACAGTGTACAGTGCTTTTTTTACTTAATTTACATTTTTTTTTACCCTAAACATTTTGGATGATGACTTTTTGCCACTGGACATTACATTATCATCATTTTATCAATAATGCAAATAGTTCTTTTTTTGAGTTTTTTGAAGATGAGACTAAGGCCAGTATTCATACTCAGGCCCCAGGATTTAATAAAATTCATGTAGGCATAGTATAAAGCCTAGATGGAATGTATCCATGTACATGGTCATGGTTCCCCCTAAGCAGCACGCCATGCATTTTAATGATGGTGAGCTGCCGAGGGAGACCCGAGGAACATGGATATTGAATTAGTGTAGAGAAAGGTATAGCGGCTACCCATGGCTGCAGATGAGTGTGAGGCTCCCTGTAATGCTCCTGCCACTACTGTAATGTTGTGAAGAGTATCAAATGTATAATGTGTTATTCTTATTATGTTTTTTTTTTTTTAAATGCATGTCTGTGTGGTGTGAGTGCAGCAATGCAAAGCTGTGCTCACATATAGACAGCTGACACCTGCCAGACATCTAAAAATAGAAATTGGATGTAATTAATTATCATAATTAATTTTTTTTCTATTTTCTTTTTTTTTTCAATTGCCATTTGCACTGCATGGAGTGCAGCAGAGTCTAACAGAGCTTATACATACATAGCCAACACCTGCCAGACATCTAAAAATAGAAACCAGATGTAATTTATTATTTATTTATTTATAGGTGTGTATAAACATGTTTGAGTGCACAATGCCGCGGTCAACAAAGCTTACAGGTAGCCTAGTAGTATATGTGATGGTATGCTAGTTTTTATAGTATCTAACTAACTACATGGGTAGAGTTACAGTCTGATGTGTAGCAGATCCTGAGTTTGAGTCCATAACAGGCAGAATATGTCTGTTAATGAATGTAATATTTTTGTTTAATTGTATTAAACTATTGTGAATTTTGGCAATGCTGTGCTTTGCTAAGCACTGCTCATTCATGCTAAGCAGTGCATAAACATGCTAACAGCTACCAATGTCTGAGCAGTGCTCAGCCTTACTAAAACCACGGTTCTGCGAGTTTTTGCACTGCTTGGCATCACTTAGCTAGTTTGCATGCTGCTAAGTGATGCAGTGTTTTTTTGAATATTGCTCAGTGATGTGTATGGGTGGGAAAATAGCCCATATTAAGCCCAATAGGCAGGAATTGTGCATCATTCATTGGAGTTCAATCAACTGTTGGTATGGCTGGCAATGTTGGCGAAGGTGTGCGCTTTTGGGCACAGAGGAGGGGGTTTCAGGAGTCCAGGGTCATGGTTGAGCTCCTGGTTAAAAACCATGAACCCTGGCTGATGCAGGGCAGATTCCAGAACTATGACTGTCAGGTGGAGGCCTGGAACCATTTGGCCAGGAAACTCACCAGTGTTACTGGTATCCCCCACACAGGTGAGCAGTGTTGTCATCATTATGATGACCTGAAAAGGATAAATAGGGGAACCTTGGACACCTGGGTCCAAGAAGCTAGAGCAGGGAATGCCCCACAAATATCTAAGTAAAGTTTCCTCTGGTTTACCAATATGCAAGCTGAATGTCTGCAAAACTGGTATGCATAATGGTGTACTTCTCTCACAATAGCTGCAGCAGAGAGGGGTCACAATGTTGAGTCCCATATCGGACTCCTGGCAGGTTGTGCTGTGAGCATGGTAAGTATGGATTTTGTATGCTAACTTTAGTGCAATAAGCAAGGAAGACTAAAGCATTTACTGCAATAAAGTGTACAAAAGAAAACAATTGTAGTGTAATAAATGAGCAAGTAGAACTGTAATGCAATAAATTGGCAATTAGAGCTGTAGTGCAATACATGAACAATAACAACTGAAGTTCAATAAACAATAAACAATACCAATAACAGTAAGCAAAATGGTGTTCAGCAGGATTGTGTGTTGTCATAACCATTGCAGTAGAACTGCATGCATTGCTTGCCTATGGTAAGATTGCTGCAGTCAAGTGTAACACTGTAATAGCTGTAGAATGCAAAACTTATGGCCTGAAAACTGTATTGCTTAACTCACAGTACTGTCCAAGGGTCTCTCCAGACCAATATCAGTCACATAATACCTTCTATTCCTCCTACTTCAGGAAATAAAGGTATATGTGTGAGGTAGCCCACTCCATGGGCAGATATTGTATGTGCTTCACAGATATTTCACAGCAATAACAATACAAAATGTTTACCAACATTTATGTTACTAAAATAAAGCTGTTTTAATATATGCTGTATGGCTGTATTCCATGCAAGTGTGGTCTACTGGTACTGCAGTCAAATATAACACTGTAATAGTTCTAGAATGCAAAAAGAATGTTTTGTAACTTGTATTGCTCAACTCATAGTATAGTTCAAAGTTATCTCCAGCACACTATCAGTCACATAATGCTCACGTTTTCTCTCTCCCCAGGAACAAAAATGTATATAAATGAGTTAGCCCGTGTTATGAGAAGATATTGTGCTGAGATTTTACAGAGATTTAAAATCAATAAGAATAACACATTCACCAGCATTTTTGATTCATAAATCTGTCTATTTCAAGCATGGTTGTATTCCTTGTATGTCTGTACTAAGTTGCTGCAGTCAATTATTACATTATTTGCAGATGTACCCTGAAATCATAGCTATTGGGTTCTAGTACCATGCCTGGCAACTAAGGTATGATGGCTGTTTAGTTTATGAACTGTACACAAACATGCCTCTCAGTTGTCACAATTTCTCATACTCTAATTAATATTGCATAATCCGTCACAGGATTACCACATAAATGATTACCTGGAATGAAAAGTATTACCAAATCTGCTTAAAGAACACCTTGGTAGTTATATAGGTCCATATGATGTGCAAGTGTTCTGTCTAGTTGTGTACCTGCATTTGTTATTGCTTGGCCCATACTGTCCCATGAAACAGCTTGAGAGGTATGTATGTGCTACATCACCTATAGGAGACTTGTAGTCACTGTACACAAAACTGATAATACACACCTGTAGAGATAATGTTGCCACTGTTTTCAGGGATATAATCTGCAATGTTGCTAATGGACTGTTTTTCTCTATCTCCACACCCCTTATCGGCATATATTTAATATTGTTATGTATTATTATGGTTTAATACTTACATATTTTCTTAAAATAACTATATTTTGGGAAATGTGGTTTATTATTAAGTGGTATTATGGTTTCATATTGACACATCTTGTTAAATTAACTTTTGTTGGCCTTATGCGGCTTATTATTGTTATGTGTTATTATGCATTTATATTAACATAGCCTGTTAAATTACCCATGTGGTTGCTCTTATGCTTTAACTGTTACTGACGTGCTGTTAACATACTGACTGTTCTGTTATTTCATGTTGTGTCATGCATAATATACATTGCTATGTATATGGGTTAACTAATATGATGTTCCATGCTGTTAATACTAACAATGATTTGTTCATAACTAACCTCAACTTATTGCTGGTTGTTGTATTGGTTATGGCTGAACCTCCTACCTTGCCTCAATCAGCTGTGGCACTGGTGGTGCCCCTCTGCTGCCACTGCAATACCTGTAGCTTTGAGGAGTGCTGCCCCACAGGATGGGGATTGGCCCCCCTCAGGGAGCAGTGGTGGAGGGGGAATTGTCACCCAGGCTGAGCTGCCAGTCTTGGTGCACAGGATAGCCACAGTGGCTAAGACTGTTGCCTGCACCGTGTTAAGTACATGCTGGCCAGCCTGGTGAGGCAGCCTTATCTTGGTGCCCAGCCTCCAGCACTGCCACTCCTGGGGCAGTTAAGGAGAAGTGCCAACAGTCCCATGAGTGGGGATGTGAGAAATGCTGCTCCCATCTGGAGGCTCATAACACTTGAATTCCACAACACCCTACTTATCCAAGGTGTTCACCCCCCATGTGTCACACACTGCCCCTGTCTGCCATCTTGTCTGCTTGCAAAAACATCCTCACCTACCCAACTTACCTCCCCCACATGTACCTATGTCCCTTCCCCAACATTCCACTCTCACTTTAAAAAAATCTAATCGGCACCTGGCCCCCCAAATAAAAATATCCTATACATTGCTCTCCATTTCACACACATGCCCACTGGACACATGTAATTTGGTCCAACTGGGTTGATAACACAGTTATGTTGTCCTCACCCCTCTCTCTGGGGTTTGAGAGTCCAAATTCATCTACAAATTCTGTCAAAGTGCACAGTTGTTGCTGAGGAAGAAATGGATAGCTATGGTTCTTTCCTACACCTTTTCTGCACATCCCTCCATGCCTTTCACTATGTTTTTCCCTCTGCTTGCCTCCATTTCACCACTTTCCTATCTCCCCTTGCTCTGTTCTTTATATTTTTATATGTTTTAGGGCAGCTCTGCATGACGTAATGCATCACATACCTTAAACACATGCCTTAATTGGAGTGTAAATGGTACCCTCACTCTGGATCTGCCTCTACAACAAGGCTGGCACAGCTGACACAGATACACCTACAGCTTGTTGTCCTCCAAAGTATTCACACTCTCTGCCTATGTCTATTACCTTCAGCAGCAGCTGCAGCCTGTGGTACACACAGCTCTATGTAAAGGGTTCTGCTACAGACCTACCCTCTGTGATGATGTAGTCTCTTCACCCCAGTTAACATCCATCTCAGCAGCTAAGAAAGGGGCCCTGGTCTACCTGAACATCTTATATTCTACACAGTGGTTGCATGTCATTGGCTAATGATAGCGCAATTAGCATATCAGAGCCACAGACTAGTTTAGAGGGAATTACCTGCAAATCAGAAGCATGTTAAAATGCAAGTAGCTGGCTATGGGGAAACATTCTGTATGACTTTCCTGACACAGAGCATGCCGTTGGAAACATTATTAGTAGCACATTTCAGCAGAGGAGTACTGCACTCTACCAGATATGCAAATGTTTTTTGTGTGTATAACAGGATGCAGATGGGAGGATAGAGGTATGGGGAATAGGGATTATAGTAGTAAGCTTGTCTTAGACCTGTGATATTGACATTTCATTGATATCCTACTGTCTTACACCTACAGGGGATGTTCTATACTTCAAGGTTGCATTGTCTTTTGTCATTGTGTCCTACTGGTGTTGTTGGACTGTCCCTTTATAGTGGCTGTAATAGCACACTGCTATTTGTCTGGCACTGGTCTTATAACATATTATTGGGTGGTGGTCTTAGGGAACACACCACAGTAGACTGGAGTGTTGGGTATATGATCATACAGCAGAATCTCTCATGGCACATGGGGAAATACCTCAGTATTGATACTATCTCAGTTGTATCCACACACATAGTATATTGTCACACTGTGGGGTATGATGTGTGAGCAAGAAGTGGATAGTGCTGGCCATTTTGTCCTTGCTGTATCTGTACATAGTGGATGTTCATTTATATGATCCTGTAATGTGTTCCCCTTGTGTTGTCTTTTAGGAATAAATGTACCATAGATGCCATGCCCCCTTCTCAGATATGGAGAATCAAATAATACTTGAAGGACCAAGGCAGCATCCTCACATCCTGCTATCCAGCATAACAGGGAACAGTAGACAGCATTGTGGGCAGAACTTGTCTGGGATGTGAATTCCAGCAGCCACCAGGACAGGACACATGAGCAGGTTTGGCACCACACAACAGACATGGTGAATACTGCCTGACAAAGGGCAGCTAATGTAGCCAGGGATCGTGCCACCACTGGTGGAGAGCCTGCAGCAGAACAACCACTCTCAGCCACTGACAAATATCTGGTGAACCTAGGCACTCACAACAACTCCCAGGCATCCATCACACCATACGTTGTGGAAGTGGGTGCCACAGTGTCCAGAGCAGAGGAGCGTGCAGGTAAGCTTACTGTGATCACCATTATAATACTGTACCAGTAATTTTGTCAGACTGTAGATACTTTTATGTCAGTGTCAGGTCTATCTGCTTTGGGGGGAGTGGGGTTTAAGCTCAGTTGTACACTCATACACAGAATGTCACCAATACATCAAGTAACATAGTAGCTACTCTACAACTGAGATATATGCACGTATTATCTTGTTGTGCTGCAATATGCAGTGGCACTGACAGTACCTCACCGTCAACTTTTTACAGGTCTGTCAGGTGTTGTCCAAGACCATGGTCCTGCTCCTGGTAAGCTTGATACTGTTTTTTTATGGAACTTATATATGCTATTAAAGTTAAGGGCCAGAATAATGTTCTATGTACACTTAAGTTTGTGTGTAACCAGAGTAGAATGTTTGTATGATCCATTCTGGAACATTTATCTAAGGTTCTTAGAGTGGGTAATCAGAGGAGTGTAGTTGAATAAACAGAAATACTTTTTCAGTTATAGTTAAGAGTGGATAAGCCTCCAGGTTTACATGAGGTAATTAATACCACATGCCTTTTGAAAACCAAAAGGTTAATGGTACATACATTAGGCATTGAAACCTGCATTTGTATATATTTACTAAGTTAGGTGTACTGGGTTTTATGTGTTGTTTTATCAAGTATAGTGTCATACTGAATAACTAAAAGGTAAATCGTACTGGATAAGTGTCACTTGATTTACCTGACTTGCTTGTTATACAGGCCTTGAATTAAACATGTATTTTGTTGTGAGGAAGTCTGCTGTGCATGAAAGTGGAGAGGAAAAGATGTGAGACTGGTAATGCAGTTGTTGATCCTCATTATTCAGACTTTTGGTGGATTTTCCATGCATAACAGTGCAGGTAGTAATGTACTGCTTTTGTCTTGGTGTTTACAGGTGACTGGGGGAGGGGGGTTGGAGACTCTACCACACACAACCTGATGTCATTGTCTCTTCAGACTCTTATGATGATGGTAGCTACAGTGAGGCACAGCTGGGGTTGTCAGGGGCTGAATCTGTCCCAGAGGTTGATATCACAATTCTGCTCCCATTATCACCACACACAGTCATTATGTTCACACATAACCAGTCCTCACAGGCCACATATACTGGACAGTCACAGGATGGAGACATTTCACAGGAAAGTGTGGCAACTATGGCTCCAGTGAGTGTAGACACTGGCCATAGCCAGAGAACTGGAGAGGACCCACACAGGTTGATTGACAGGGGTGCTTGTAGGAGGACTGTAGTCTGTCCACCACCTGTTGCAGGTGTCACATCACAGGTCACTCCGCACATGTTTCAGGCCATCATGGAGGCACAGGCACATTCTGAATGGAACACTAGATGTATGCTTAGGGTTATGGATGCAGCACAGTCTGACATCAATGACTGCCTCCACCGCATTGGGGACAGCCTGGATCGGTTCACTGATACATTGGACAGATGGAGGGCTAAGACAGTGTCTGTCTTGGACTGCACATTGTCTGTGCTAGAACATCTTTTTGGAGTTAGGCATCAGACACATGGAAATAGCTCAGCAACACCATCTGCTGAGAGTCCACATGGCAGTGCACAGTCATGCTTCTATAGTGGCAATACATACAGCGCTACAGAGGGGAGTGTGCTGTCCACACCATGATGTGGCAGGCAATGGACTTGTGGTCCTGGGTGGTCCCGTTTGAGACATGGTCCCAGCAGACAGCGGTCACTATCAGGTACTATCAGCGTGTCTGACCTTGGCATGGTGGTGCCAGTGCAACTCCTGGCAGAGCTAGTTCCTGTGTTGAAGGCTGGAGATGATGAACTGTCAGCTCTACAATGTAGGGTCCACAGCTGTCCAACATACACATGTGTAGGCTAGCAGTGAGCTTGACTGTGTACACACACACACACACACACACACACACACACACACACACACACACACACACACACACACACACACACACACACTCACACACCACTGTCACATGCATGTCACCTACAGACACACACAGCACCTCTCCATGGTCCATCAATCCCACTCCCCTTCTTGACTCACACATGCTGTCAACCATTTGGGCCAGCTTGGGCCTCCAGCACCCCTATACAATACCCTGTGCAAGGGATGATACCTGTGCCACATCCCTGTCATCCTTCCCATCGATGCAGGGAAATTACACTATGTGTCTGATGCACAGGATGACTATATTACTTGACATGTACTTATGTAATGCAGTATTGTTTTGCCATGCCAACTCCAATGGTCACCAACAGATAATGTATGCTGGTGTGTATCATGAGTATTGAACATACTTTTGTGTACCTAATGTTGTATGATGTTGTGCTGGTGGTATTGTTACACAATGACAGGTGTGTCATGGACCTGTGTATCTTTCCGTTCCAGGAGTCTGGGAGGATAATCTATGGACATGCAGTGACAATAAAGTGGCACAGTATGGCATGGCAGCACAGCAGGTATATGACTTCAGCAAGGTAGAGCAGTATACATGCATGGCTCCATAGGTTCATATGTGTATAGCAGTCTAACAAGGACAATGGTGGCAGTCAGCATACTCATGCATTCATAATTTGTGATAAGGCCTGCTACACTTGATAAGTGTCACCTGAGTTTTTGGAAATTACACATCTACAAGCTGTGGTGGTGGAGTTGACCCATCTACAAATATCCTGTGTCTGGTTCAGACAGTTGGAAGACATCACTTATGCTTGTCATGTTCTGCATCCCATTGTGTAACCTGCACATGATGTGTGTAACAGCAGATGTATGGTTTACATGCTTGTGGGGACATGTTTCATGTAGGGCGTACTGTCTGTGTTACATAGCAGTCTCCCCAGTATGTACTATGTATACCACATTGATGTTGTAGGTGTGTAGAACACGGGAGACATGTTACTCCTGTCATAGCAAAGTGGGACATGAACAGTGGGATCTGACACCTCCCTGTATGGAGACATATACATGACCTTCAAACGACTTAAGAGACAGACTACATTTGTACTGCCATGACACGGACTCCATAAGACATGTTATCTACACTGTATATTGGTGCACCATGGCAACTGTGTGGCTGCTACAGTTGTATGATATGACTTTGTGGTGACATGGCAAGGGTACCATTGCACACAATGATAGGTGTGCCAGTTGCCACATTCAGTGTAGCAATGACATTTTGAGATTTACACTCAAAACCTGTCAGTATAGGTGGTACAACACTGAATGCATCCCTACATCCTAACAAATAGTGACCATCAAAGTGTACAGTACTGAGTGTCCATACCTTCATGTATAACGGCTCAAGTGTGTTTGGTGTGCAGATACTGCAATATTGTCCCCAGTTAGTAGCACATCAGCTCCAACATTTAATGTACATACTCATGGGTGCAAAGTGGACACATAGACCTGGCCACCCAGCTTTACATCTAATGTTCCTCAGACCACCATGTCTCTACAGTGGTACAGCAGGAAACATATGGCATAGCTAAGGCCACATTCTCCAATAGGTGACATACTAATAACCTCCATATACTCTTCCCTCAGCATGCCAATATCTGAGTGCAATGGCCATTTGTTGATGCACATTTTCAAGCTGTACTGGTACTTGCACACAACAGTATGGTCCCTCACAAGGTCACTTCACATCTTCAGTATGTGCTCACTGCTGATTATCTGCAATGAGTGTCATTGCTGCCTGTGGCATATAGACTACTCGGATGTGATCTGTGCCTTGCATACAGTGCAAGGTTTGATCCTGTTGGAGTGCATATGCTACCTATCAATAGGAAGCATAGTAGATGGATGACTCCCTGTAAGGACATTAACCTACTATGTGACATTAGTACTACATGCTTGTGGGAAGCAATTGTCTAGCAGACTTAAACACTACCTTGAAACAGACCCTGCCTATTGGTACACAGAACACCTCGGTGCACCTCAGCACATGCCATCTATATGATTGGCTGGGTGACTGTCATCTCAATGCCTAGCATCTGCCTGAATCCCTCTTGGAATAGGGCAATATGTGCTGATCCTGTACTGAGGGATATAAAGATGTCTCTAATTGTGAGGGCTGTATGGCCATTATACCAGTTACGTTCACATGACCTATGGCTCCATAACATGTTGTAAAATGCTGTAACAGCCTCACACACAAACATGGCTACATTCAGGCAAGCACCACTTCCACTCACTGCATACAGGTCACGCCAAGACACACACGTAGCTCAAGTTGGCTGTATGTAGATTAGAACCCTTACCTATGTACTGGCACACACTACAGATCACAGTACCCAATGCATGCAACACACCTCATGTCTACTAGTACTATCAGTTTTGAAGATATAATGCTTGTTGATATCAGCAGCCCTAGTTGTGGTCAGTCATTTGGGGGGGGGGGCACATCACCTGCTGCAAATAAAATAATACTAAACCCTATGTCTAAGCTAGAAAGTTTATCATACATATGTCATATGGCTATATACATGCACAAAGATGAGCAGTGTGAGATTAGAACCCCCTACCTATCTAGTTTTATACACTGTGGTTCACAGTGCTTATTGCACATGTCATGGCTTTTGTCTGATGTTGAATTGTCAACCGGCAGTCTTGAGGTTGATTACATCAACAGGCCTTGTAGAACAGGGAAATTTGGAAGCTGGCAGCTAGTTACAGGGACAAAAAGTGCATAACCATTGCAGGAGGATAGCCCATGAGGGCATGTCTATTGTGCTGCACACACACACACACACACACACACACACACACACACACACACACACACACACACACACACACACACACACACCATGTTAGCTGGGGTGAGATTAGAACCCCTACCTATCAAGTGTTATACACTATAGTGAACAGTACTTATTACATGTGCCACATGTTACATCTGTTATAAACATGACTGCAGGCACAGTACTTGTGGATTACACAAACTAGGGTTGTGTTGCACAGCATGTGTGGCCTGCATAGTGATATTGCTTCATACTGTTATCTGCAACTAGTATCCTAGCAGTGAGATAACTGTTATTATCCTTCTATGTGTGTACATTTACCAGTATAGCCATATGTGGCTGACTGCAGTTAGATAGGCAAACCTCTGACCAGGGAAATCGTGCCCTGTCCATGCATGCAATGACAACATTGTAGGTTCATAGGTTCATAGGTTCATACTAGGCTATCTTCCCTAGAGCATTTATAAGCCTAGCCAGAGTGTGTTTGGCTTTCACCACCCATTTTAAATTAATTTTGCTATGCCCTTTTTTGAGGTTAGTATACTGTGCCTCTGTCTAACAGTGACACAGAAGTGATACCCGGGGTAAACCTACGATAGCCCATCCACTCATCAAGATTCCTCTTGAAGAGAGTCAGTGAGGGACTCTGCCTAACCTGGACTGGGATTTTATTACAGATTGAAGGGAGACTCTGGGTTATGAATCTGTCCCTCCAGCATGTCCTATTTATTTCAATGCTGAGGTTCAAGTCTCCCGAGCACGTAGCTCGATGGGATGTGGATTTTCTGAGGTGCAGCATGTCCATTAATTCCGGGTTGGACATGGCTTTATACGTCAGGCAAAGATCGCCTCTGAGCAGACGGTATGCCACTGAGTAGAGCTGGAGTTTCTTTAACAGGGCAGCATATGGCATCTGTTTGAGCCCTGTGATCCTCTTGGTGAGGTACTTTTGGGGTCTTTCCAGTTGCTGCAGGTGCCTGGTAAGTTACATCCCAAAAGAGGCATTGTACTCAATTATGGGCCTGATAAGGGATGAGTAAAGAGGTACAATGACCTCCCCTGATCTAGATGTGAATCCCTTCATGATTAGGTGGGCTATATAAAATGTTTTTCTAACCACTTTGGCCATGTGGTTGTCAAATGAGAGATAGCTATCAACTTGGGTCCCCAGGTCCCTAATTACTTCTTCTGTACCTAATGGATTACCACCTATGTGGTAATTTGTGGGTACTTTGTTTTTGCCAAAGGGGATGACTATACACTTTTTGGGGTTTAGCTTGAGGCCATGGCTCTGGCACCAGTTGTCTGTTTCTATAAGGCCCTTTTGGAGGATGCTTGTGTCGGCTGGAGAGTTGATTATGGTGCCCAGTTTGCAGTCATCTGCGAACTTGGTCAGCCATAGTCCTTCCGTGTTTGTCTGTACCTCCGAGAAATATATACCGAACAAGAGAGGTCCCAGGACTGAGCCTTGTGGGATGCCACTTGTAACCGGTTTGGAGTCTGACATGGCTCCAGCAATTCTAACCATGTGGGTTCTGTCCTTGAGCCAGTTTGCAACCCATCTAGTGACATAGGGGTTTATATTTAAGCTGGTGAGCTTATCTATAATGCGCAAGTGGGGTATTGTATCGAAGGCTTTTGTGAGGTCCAGGTAGGCTGTGTGGACCACCTTCCCCTCGTCACTGGCCTTGGTGACTATTTCAAAGAAATCGACCAGGTTTAAGAGGCAGGATCTGCCCTTAACAAAGCCGAACTAGGTAGGATCCAGTGTCTGTAGGTCCCCAATATCTTTATTTATGAGGTCCATGAAGATCCTTTCCATAGCTTTGCAGACCAAGCTAGTCAGGCTTATGGGGCGATAGTTTCCAGGATCCGTTGAGGCACCACCTTTGTGGAGAGGGACCACTGTTGCTGTACGCCACTCTTTGGGTACATATCCTGCAGTAAGGCTGAGATTGAACAGTAGTTTTATGTTTGGGTTTAGCTCTTCTTGGAGTTCATGTAGGGCGCAGCCTGGGACACTGTCTGATCCCATTGATGCTGTGTTTTTTGTTTTGGAGAGGGCGGCTCTTACCTGAGCATCTGAGATGTCAGGGGGGGCAGCACTCTGCTGGGATAGATATCTGTCCTTTTGGTGGGGAGGGGGGAGAAGTTTGCGCTGAACCTGTCAGCTAGGATGTTGGCAATGTCTGTGGGCTCGGTGTATTTTTTGTCATTTTGGACTAATTCTGAGCATATCTGGGAATTCCCACCCAGGTTCCTAACATAACTAAAGAAAGCCTTGTGATTATCCTTAGTGTCCTGTGCAATTTTTCTCTCGAAGCTTGCCTTAGATGATTTTATGAGTGCCCGTAGTTTTTTGCTAATACTGATCAGAGATGCCTTCCCTTTTTGGGATTTTGCTCTATCATGTAGTAGCTTCCTCCTTCTATTGTATAGTTTGTTTATGGCTGGGGTCCACCAGACAGGACGTCTGCCTTTGAATGATTGGGTCTTGGTTTTATTTGAGATTGCATGATCCATGCATTCCTGAAGGTGTTCATAGAATGTGTTTATAAAGGATTCTGCGGTATGGGCCGTATTTTCCACAGGCCCAGGGGCTTTGAAGGATTCCACCTTGGTTTTGAGGTGTGTGAAATTTGCTTTAGAAAAGTTTTTCACTGTGGTTTTCTGGGCAGGGGGTGGTGTCGGGATGTGAATATCCAGTGAGATTAGTTTATGGTCTGATCTTACCAGTGAGGGATACACTTCTGGTCTGGAGCATAGAGTCTCCATGTTGGTGATGATCAGGTCCAGTATGTTTTCCCCTCTTGTGGGAGTGGTAACAAGTTGTTCCATAGCATCTGAGTTTATAAATTCTAGGAACCTTTGGGCTAGGGTGTTGGAGCTAGAGTAATGCTCCCAGTCTATGTTTGGGTAGTTGAAGTCGCCCAATATAATGGTATTTGGAGAGACCTTCATATTTTCCAGTGTTCTCAGGAAGGCTGAGTGGGGTTCCTGGGTTTGGGGGGGGTGGTCTGTAGCAGGCTATAAACTGGAAGGCAGTTTTACCCACTGTTAGTTGCACATGGATAGTCTCTGATGCTTCCTGCTGTGCCATCAACCTGGAGGTGTGGGTATCTTTGACGAATATTGATACTCCCCCTCATTTTGTGGTTTGGTCCAAGTTTTGTGGCCAAAAAGCATCATATGAGGTATAACCTGGTAGTGTTGGGGTGCTCTCGAGAGCCTTAAACCTGGTTTCTGTTACTGCACAGATATCGATGTTCTCCATGCTAAGGAGAGTTTTGAGTGCATGCATCTTGAGGTTTAGACTTCTGGTGTTGAGTAGCATTACTCTTAGTTTCTTATCCCTTGTGATACCTATGGAGGTGGGTTTGTCTTTTCAACCTTGCCTAAAAAAGGCACTATGGGGGAAACAAGAGCATTTGCCAATATCTGAAAGCCCAGGGGTGACAGGTGCAAGCCGTCCCTAGTGAAGCATAGTGGCTTGTCGAGCATGTCATCTCAGGCTGACAGGCATTGGATCCCCTTTGAATGACACCAATACTTAAGCCAATTGTTGAAATTGATCATCTTGTCTTCATATTGTGGCATCATTCTTGGTGAGGGTAAGATGCTACTCAAGGTCAGGGTCATACTGGCCTGGGAAACATGCTCAGAGAGCTCTTCTATGTCTCTTTTCATGTAGTACAGGGAGGTATGTCTCAGGTCATTCACACCAGCATGAACAATGGCTGAGTCATATTTGTACTTGCCTTGGAGTGACCTGAGTAAGTGTGTTATGTGGCAGATCCTAGCGCCCAACAGGCAGCTCACCATGACCTTCTCCTTGTTCAGCCTGCTGAGCAGGACGTCAGTGTGCCTGATGATAGAGTCACCTATTACACATGTGTCAAGTGTGTTGATTAGCCTTAAGGGCTGTGACTGTTTGGCACACTGGCTTTGTGAGCTATGTGTTGCACATGTTTTGTTTTGGGGTAGCGGTTGCTTGGGTGTCTGCTTTGGAGGTCTCTGCTGCTTAGGCAGATTTTTATTTAGAACCTCCGAGTATGTTTTTGTGTGTTTATGTGTTTGGTTTGCTGTCGTGTTAGGTCTATGTGAGACTGAAATTGTAGTGAGTGTGGTTTCCTTCTCCTCCTGACTGGTTACGCCAGTACTGAGTTGAGAGAGCTTAGCCTCCAGTTTGGCTATATGGTTGCATCTCTCACATGTGTTGGAATTTGTTGGGAGGAGGAGAGGGTTGTCTGTGTATATGAGGCAGTTGTAACATTGCCTCAAGATTCCCAAATTCACCAGCTGGACCAGAGAAGAGATTGACAACTGACCTTTGGACATGCTAGAATAGTATTGGGAATTCCTTTATAATTGAAAAAAGGGCCAATGGGGAGCAAGGTACTCAAGGGGAGTTTGTGAGGGTGTAGTGCTTTTAATTTTTTAGTGCTGACTTAGTGAGCAAGTGCCAGGTAACTTAAATGCAATGTGTTACAGGTAACTTAAATGCAAAAATGACAAACAGTAACTTTCTTTCAAGTGAAACAAGGAAATAAGTACAGTAAGCAATGCAGATATCACTAGGGATCCACAGAAGCACTGAAAAGCCGCGTTTTAGGTGGAATTAGCGTTTCAGGGAAATAACAAGCAAACAAACAAGCATACAAACAAAGCTAGATTCAGCAGGCCTGGATCTAGTCTATACTACAGCAAACAAGGTGTACCAATTTCAGTAAGAAACAGTTCAAATATGCAGGCACTGTAAGCCTTCAACCAGAAATTCCCAGCTCAGAAGAGCAGAGTCCAGCCTCTCCTCCCACAAGAGTGCAGACCACGAACCTTCTTAATGTAAAATAACTGGCCTGAAGCCCAAGTGCTTAAACCAGAACTAATACACTTTTAGAATAACAGACACTGAGCCCTCAATCAGCAGTTCCCAACTTAGAAGGATGTAAGCTACCTGTCCTGCCACCACAGTGCAGGCCACAAACCTTCCTAATGTAAAACAACTGGTCTGAAGCCCAAGTGCTTAATCCAAAAGACTTAGAATGATAGCTACACTTTAATCAAGTTACTACCGAGCAGTAATAAATACAATTGAATACTTTAAAGAATGCCTGGATTAGTGCTCAAGTTATACAAACAAAGCTAGATTCAGCAGGCCTGGATCTAGTCTATGCTACAGCAAACAAGGTGTACCAATTTCAGTAAGAAGCAGTTCAAATATGCAGGCACTATAAGCCTTTAACCAGAAATTCCCAGCTCAGAAGGGCAGAGTCCAGCCTCTCCTCCCACAAGAGTGTAGACCACAAACCCTCTTAATGTAAAATAACTGTCCTGAAGCCCAAGTGCTTAAACCGGAATTAATACACTTTTAGAATAACAGACACTGAGCCCTCAATCAACAGTGCCCAACTTAGAAGGATGCAAGCTACCTGTTCTGCCACTACAGTGCAGACCACAAACCTTCTTAATGTAAAACAACTGGTCTGAAGCCCAAGTGCTTAAACTAAAAGGCTTAGAATGAGTTACACCAATCAGTAACAAATACAACTGAGTACTTTTAAGATGACGCAAAAGCAAAATAAAGTAGGAAGAAACACAAATACAGTAAAAGCAGATACTTTTTTTTTAAGTGGAAAGAGAGAAAGGAAAGACAGAAAGGAGTAGCAGAAACTAAGCTGATTGGCATTCTCAAATGTTCTCCCTGTATTGGGTAGCATGAGGTAATGACACTAGACTGGGAGGAGGGTCCCAGATCAAATTTTCACTAGGGGCGGGCAACTGCAAAGCTACCAACTATAAAAACACTATACCAACAGCGAGGGAGGGTGGGAAACAAACTGCAGAAATGTTTCTCACAGCTAAAAAGCAGCAGTGAGCCTTTAAATGAAAGTTTTAAACAGCTAAAGGAGCCTCTAGAAAAAAGAGTTTAACTGCAACAAGTTATCAGAAACAAACAACCCAACAGATGCTTAATAAAAGTGGACAATTTCAAGTTAATACCTCACACACAGTGAAACTAGCTAGAAAAATACACAGTACACAAAGTGCTATAAATAACAAAGAAATAAAGAACAAAATAAACAAAAAACAGGATACTTAATGTTATATATTATAGCTCCGAGTTTCCTCAGTGTCCTTCCTTCGTTAAGCTCAGTGTGAAATTGCAGAACACTCACAACTGAACTTCTTAGGTAACAGAAAATTGAAACCTGAGGCAGCTTTTAAGAAAGAAATCTCAAAAGAACCAATGAGGTGCTTAGTCTAAGCTGTAGTCCAGGTGACCTCAGTCAGCCAATGACCTCAAACAATTCTCTCTTAATGAAATGCCTGATGGCTTTGGCTAAACCAAGATGTCCCTGAATATATGCTCAGACACACAGCCTCCAGAAACACTAAGCCCAAATACAAGCCTGAATATGGAAATGCTACAAATATCCCCACTACTTAGAACAAACTGCAGAAATGTTTCTCACAGCTGAAAAGCAGCAGTGAACCTTTAAATGAAAGTTTTAAACAGCTAAAGGAGCCTCTAGAAAAAAGAGTTTAACTGCAACAAGTTATCAGAAACAAACAACCCAACAGATGCTTAATAAAAGTGGACAATTTCCAGTTAATACCTCACACACAGTGAAACTAGCTAGAAAAATACACAGTACACAAAGTGCTATAAAGAACAAAGAAATAAAGAACAAAATAAACAAAAAACAGGATACTTAATGTTATATATTATAGCTCCGAGTTTCCTCAGTGTCCTTCCTTCGATAAGCTCAGTGTGAAAATACATCACACTACTTGCTCACTTGTGTCTGTCTACATGGTGACATCCAGCAGGAACAGGTGTCTGTAGGTGACTGGAATATGTACTGTTGTACCCTTATTTTGGTTCATTTGAGCAACTGTATGGATGTGTGAGTGGAGATTTACTCACAATTAATAGGATATGTGGGACTATACATACATTCACACATATATCTCTCTATAACAGGGATGTCTCTCTAAATGTAGCTGTGTGTGTGTATGATATGTATGAATATATGTTATGTAGATATATGTGGAGAGTCTATGTATCATTGTAATATATATATATATATATGTTTTACTATTGAAATGTCGAACGTCACTACATCGACTGTACTATAGTCGAACACGGAAGTTCGAAAATGGTAATGTCGACGACAAAAAAACAATCTAGGAATGGTTTTAACATGGGTCGAGGTAGGTGTTCAGTATTATTCAGAACTACAAACATCTCCCCTACCTCGACCCATGTTAAAACACAGTCCTAGATTGTTTTTTTGTCGTCGACATTACTATTTTCGAACTTCCGTCTTCGACTATAGTGCAGTCGATGTAGTGCCGTTCGACATTTCAATAGTAAACCTATATATATATATATATATATATATATATATATATATATATATATATATATATATGTGTGTGTGTGTGTGTGTGTGTGTGTGTGTATTTGACAGTACATAGCGAAAGATATACTAGTCATGTGAGAGAGAGATAGGGACAGATGGATATGTATACATACATGTCTGTATGTACAGATGTATTTACACATGTCAGGTCATGCTGATGATGAGGCAACAGAATTGTGCTCATTTTAACTATGTGTAGGAGCATGCCCAGTGGAAGTCTCAGTACTTACAAGGTGACTCCAGGCCAGACCTACTTGTACTCCAGTCCAGGATTTTGTGTGTTGCAGACATTGCCAGCTGTACCTGTTTTTGCAGTCCTGCACTTCCCTCAAATTGTCTCTGGCATTCCCCACCTGTTTGCTGTACTTAATATGTGACTAAGGTTCATACTGTTACTCCACACACAGACTGACAGTCTGCTTACCTCTCAACTGTACAGAATTTCACAGAATGTCCAGAATTTTGCCTCATATTTCTGGTCTATTCCTCATACATTTGTGGTGTTCTGGTAAATTATTGTATATTGAAGTCAATGAATAATACTAACTACAGACAAACATTTGAGTGTCGGACTTTATATCCTTCAGGTATTCTGTAATAGGAAATAAACCAAGAACTTCCTTCGTTCCCTTAAGGACTCTTCTTCACAAAAGTAGAAACAGCAGACAAAAAAGAAGATTGAGTTCAAACCAAGCCAATATAAGAAGATTTAATAATAAAAATGGTGCAAGTTAGCGCTTTTGGGTGGATACCCTTCTTCAGACAACATACATTGATTGCAAAACATCTTATATACATTTTAGCACTCATTAGACAATTAAACAATCAACATTTACATTTCACCCGCCTTTTTTTCAAGGCTGGTTTTAAAGGAACACAATTATTAAGACCTGGTGGTGTATCTTTAGCCAAATTTAAAATCCATTTAAGCTCTGCATATTCAGCTGTGTTAACAACATCACCCCCTGTCCTACCTTCTTATATTATTTGCATTACCAAAAATGAAAAACTATGATCTGGAAAATGTTTAATATGTTGATATAAAGCATTTTTCTCATCTCTCAATCTGATGGAAGACATATGATTTAAAATTCTAGTTTTAAGTTTGCAGTTCATTTTCCCCACATAAAAAGTTGAACATTGTTTACATTGTGCAAGATAGACCACATTTGCAGTATGGCAATCAGCATAAAAATCAAACCTATATTTTCTATTAGTAGTTCATCATCATCATCATCTTCTTTTGGCTGTTCCCGTTAGGGGTCGCCACAGCGGATTATCTGTTTCCATTTCTTCCTGTCCTCTGCATCATGCTTTTTCACACCACCCGCCTGCATGTCCTCTCTCACCACATCCATAAACCTCATCTTAGGCCTTCCTCTTTTCCTCTTACCTGGCAGCTCCATCGTTAGCATCCTTTTCCCAATATACCCAGCATCCCTCCTCAGCACATGTCCAAACCAATGCAATCTCACCTCTCTTGCTTTGTCTCCAAACTGTCCAACCTGTGCTGACCCTCTAATATACTGATTCCTAATCATGTCCATCTTAGTCACACCCAGTGCAAATCTTAACATCTTTAACTTTGCCACATCCAGCTCTGACTCCTGCCTTTTCGACAATGCTACTGTCTCCAACCCATATAACATAGCTGGTCTCACTACCCTCTTGCAGACCTTCCCTTTCACTCTTATTGGTACTTGTCTGTCACAAATAACTCCTGAAACTCTTCTCCAACCATTCCACCCTGCCTGTACTCTCTTCTTTACCTCTCTTCCATACTCACCATTACTCTGAACTGTTGATCCCAAGTACTTAAACTCATCCACCTTTACCAACTCTACTCCCTGCATCCTCACCATTCCTCTACCCTCCCTCTCATTTACACACATATATTCTGTTTTAGCCCTGCTGACCTTCATTCCTCTCCTCTCTAAAGCATATCTCCACCTCTTCAGGGTCTCCTAAACCTGGTACCTACTCTCACTACATATCATATTTTCATCTGCAAACATCATAGCCCACGGGGCCTCCTGTCTAATCTCATCTGTCAACCTGTCCATCACCACTGCAAATAAGAAAGGGCTCAGAGCTGATCCTTGATGTAATCCCACCTCCACCTTAAACGTATCTGTCACTCCCACCGCAGTCCTCACCAATGTCACACTACCCTTGTACATATCCTGTACCACTCTTACATACTTCTCTGCCACTCCAAACTTCCTCATACAATGCCACAACTCCTCTCTAGGCACCCTGTCATATGCTTTCTCTAAGTCCACAAAGACACAATGCAACTCCTTCTGATCTTCTCTGTATTTCTCCAACAACACTCTCAGAGCAAATATTGCATCTCTAGTGCTCTTTCCTGGCATGAAACCATACTGCTGATTACTAATCATCACCTCCCTTCTTAACCTAGCTTCCACTACTCTTTCCCATAACTTCAAGCTGTGACTGATCAATTTCATCCCTCTGTAGTTACTGCAGCTCTGCACATCACCCTTATTCTTAAAGATAGGTACCAAGACACTTTTTCTCCACTCCTCAGGCATCCTCTGACTTTCCAAAATGTCATTAAACAATCTGGTTAAAAATTCCACTGCCATTTCTCCTAAGCACCTCCATGCTTCCACTGGTATGTCATCTGGGCCAACAGCCTTTCCATTCTTCATCCTCTTCATAGCTGTCCTTACTTCCTCCTTGCTAATCTGCTTCACTTCCTGATTCACTATCCCCACATCATCCAACCTTCTTTCTCTCTCATTATCTTCATTCATCAGCCCTTCAAAGTACTCTTTCCATCTACTCAACACACTGTCCTCACTTGTGAGTATGTTTCCCTCACTGTCCTTTATCACCCTTACTTGCTGCACATCTTTCCCAGCTCTGTCCCTCTGTCTAGCCAATCAGTACAGGTCCTTTTCTCCCCCTTTAGTGTCCAATCTCTCATACAACACTCTATATGCCTTATCCTTAGCCTTCACCACCTCTCTCTTTGCCATGTCCCTCAACTCCTTATACTCATGTCTACTTTCTTCATATCTTTGACAATCCCACTTCTTCTTCGCCAGCCTCTTCCTCTGTATATTCTCCTGTACTTCCTCATTCCACCACCATGTCTCCTTGTGCTCCTTCCTCTGTCCAGATGTCACACCAAGCACCGTCCTAGCAGTCTCCCTTACTAGCTCTGCTGTAGTTACCCAGCTATTCGGTAACTCTTCATTGCCTCCCAGTGCCTGTCTTACCTCTTCCCTGAACTCCACCTCACAATCACTCTTTTTTAACTTCCACCATTTAATCCTTGGCACAGCTTTCACACTCCTCCTCCACTTCTTGATCACCAACATCATCCTGCAGACCACCATTCCATGCTGCTTAACTACACTTTCCCCAGTCACCACTTTACAGTCTCCAATCTCCTTCAGACTGGCCCTCCTACATAGGATATAATCCACATGTGTGCATCTTCCTCCACTCTTGTACATCACCCTATGCTCCTCCCTCTTCTTAAAATACATATTCACCACAGCCATGTCCATCCTTTTCGCAAAATCCACAATCATCTGACCTTCTGCATTCCTCTCCTTAACACCATACCTACCCATCACTTCCTCATCCTCTCTGTTCACTTCACCAACATGCCCATTGAAGTCTACTCCAATCACTAGTCTCTCACCCTTGGGTACACTCACCACCACTTCATCCAACTCACTCCCAAATTTTTCTTTCTCATCCATCACACACCCAACTTGTGGAGCATATGCACTAACAACATTCATCATTACACCATCAATTTCAAGCTTCATAAACATCACTCTATCAGACACTCTCTTCACCTCCAAAACACTCTTGGCATACTGTTCCATTAGGATAACCCCTACCCCATTTCTTCTGCCATCTACACCATGATAGAAAAATTTGAACCCGCCTCCTATATACTTGGCCTTACTTCCCTTCCATCTGGTCTCTTGCACGCACAATATATAAACCTTCCTTCTCTCCATCATATCAGCTAGCTCTCTCCCTATACCAGTCATACTGCCAACATTCAAAGTTCCTACCCTCAGTACTACACTCCTAACCTTCCACCTCTCTTCCTGCCTTCAGGCATGCCTTCCCCCTCCTCTTCTTCTTCTGCCAACAGTAGCCCAATTTCCGCCAGCACCCTGTTGGCTAACAGTACTGGTGGCGGTTGTTGTTAACCCGGGCCTCGACCGATCCGGTATGTAATTATGAAAGTAGTTGGATGTATAAAATGACCTGCTCTATTCACCAAAGTGCATGCCTTACAATGTCTACATGGAAATGTCCCTAACTTTGAATACTTTCTACTATTCTTCTGCCTTTTTTCGAGTTCATGACATAACAGGTCCTTTAGGTTATTGTTACGCCTATATACAAATTTAGGTTCTCTATACTATCTCTCAAACCTTCATCACTTAAAAGAATCTTCTAATTATTTTGATAATATTACTGATATCATAGATATTACTACTAAATTTTAATGTCACTTTAGGCTTACTATTATATCTATAAGGTGTTCTTATGGTCTTTCTTGAATTTTCTGAGAACCATGGTTTCGCTCTATCTTGTCTATTTAGGAGCACTTCATGTCTGTCCCTGTCTATTTTATATTCTTTATAACCCTTACCTACCAAACGTCATGTCAAGATATCCATTTCTCTATCAAACACATCATTAGCTGTACATAGACGTGAAACTCTATAACACTGACCTTTCACTACATTGCGAAAAGTATACTGAGGATGCATACTAAAGTGATTCTTCCAGTATTCTTTTCTATAAAGGGTAGTTTGCAAAATACCTTGCTGATTTTTAATAACATTCACATCTAAAAAGGCTATTCTTTCACTACTAAAATTAAGAGAAAACCTTAGGAAATCAGTTGTAGTATCCATGCTTAACATATTCACAAAGGGAGTTTTCATCATGTGCCCATAACATTAAAAAATCATCAACAAATCTTATGTAGAACATTAACATATTTGTTCCATAAATGTATTGTGTCATGCAGATATTTCTGCTCCCAATAAGCTAACACCAGATTTGCGTATGAGTTAGCACATGGTGTGCCCATAGCAATACCTTGTTTTTGCTTATAGTAACTGCCATTGCAAATAAAAACATTATTTTCTAAGATCAACCATAACGCTTCTAATATCAAACATTTAGTTTTCTCATCATATACATTTTTTATCTTGCATAATTTCCTCAGTAGCTTTAATGGCAAAATCATTGCCAATAACTGTGAATAAATTATTTACATCTAAGGTAGCTAATAATACATCATTAAGATTCAAATCATGACAAGTCTGATATAGTTCAGGAAAAAAATGTGCAGAATCTTTCAAAATACCTGGATATAGTTCAAGTAAAGGTTTCAGCTTAGCTTCTTCCCACATTGAAATACATTCAGTGACCCAGCCTTTCCCTGAGACAATGGGCCGCATTATTCTGTAATAATGCAACTCGATGTCACACTAGCAACTTTCTAGGATAATTGGAACAATCTGTACAGTCTGTGTCTATCTTTGGGCCTTTGTTTCCCCATTCTTCCTGGCTTGGTTCAGATTTCTTGCACTAACAGATTGAGAGGTATGACAATCTGTGGAAACACCAGCATACTAATACCTCGCATGCAAAAGTTGTGCATACTTCCAGATTCGAACTATCAACACCATTACTCATACTAACATCCCTACCCCACTGAGCCACACAGACTGCCAGACAGAAATGTGTCCTTCATCCCACAATCAATAGCAAGCCTAATTAATATGTCATTGCCTTTTAGATACACTCAGCACTGTGGCACACCATGTGAATGCATGCTCAGTAGGTAAACAGAGCTTAGCACTTAGTGTACACACCCCCACATGTCCAGGATCAGCTCGGCAGTGCACCGTGCAAACATGTGGAAATGTGTGCCCCGTAGGTAAATAAAGCTTAGCACTTAGTGTACACACACCTCCAGATGTCCACATTTAGCATGACTGTGTGTCACACAAACAGGTGCAGATAAGCTCAAATTAACTTAGAAGTTATTGGACACACCCTTCCTTGATGTCATCTGCCTCTTGTGTGGACACCAACATGGCTCTGTGCCTACACGGAGGGGATATGCGGACACAGATACCCATTTGTGCTATTCAGTAACTCTACCTCATTTCCATAGGGATCCATGTTCAGACCCAGGAAGAAACTTGGTTCAAAGCCTTACCATGTTGGGAACAGCACCAATACACCATTAAAGATACTCCACGCAGGGTCCTGGAATACATTTTTGTCACATATTACTTTTCTTTTTCCAATTTTTTTTTTTTTTAATGAGGCATGTTTTTGCACTGCTGCATGCCGTACAAACATGCACAGATTATTACAAAAATTATTTTAACTTATTTCTCTTATTTTTTTTAGACACACAGTGGATAGTTTCACTCATATCTGTATATTATATGCCATTTCTGTCCATCCACCTACATTTTTACAGCCCCTTTTCTCTGCCTACATTCCTGTACACATAATGTTTCCATGTACACTACGGATTCTGACAAGAGGTCTGCAGAACTGCCTATCTGATTGCTGGATCACTCTACCTGACAAATTTGCATGGAATTCACCTGCTTATGAGGTGATTTGCATGCCACGGATACTTCTGTGTTGGCACATGTGTGTGCACTGCCCAGCTGTGTTTACTGAATCTACAACCTGCTTAATTTCATGTAAGCAGTGTAACATGATGCCTACATGGAAAATGAGACCATGTAGGCTTTATTAAATTCTCCCCTGTGTCTTCAAAATGACTTTGGTTATCTATGAATAGCAATGTTACTCAGATATGCAGTTGAGGTCAGTGAAAGTAATTTATGATGAATGTGAAAAAGTCTTTTTTGAAAACATGCCCACTTCTTGCAAAAGAGAAAGTTGTGTAAAGTGCAGCATTATGAAATTGTGAATTGCAACACCAAAGCCTTAGGGTTAGTGGCTTTTCTTTTGTTTGAATATTGTGGTCAAGTGTTGCTAAGGGCAGTCATGCTTAAAATGTTTAAGGAAAGCTGTTGATTGGGATGAACTTAAAAATGATTTTTTTTTAAACAGAAAAGGGGTTTATAATGTTTCACATTGGGTATCCTTGTGAAGACACCATAATGGTTTCATTAAAGAATTGAAAGGATATTAGGGTAGTGTGGATGGGAATAGGTAAGAGGATATAACAGAAAGGATAAGGGAAAAAGGGCTGAGGAATTTCCATCTGCAGTCCCAGTCTGCAGACCCTCAAACATACCCACTGCCACATGGCGTTGCAGTGGAGGACTCCAGTGTTAAGGGGGTAGGGGCCTGTATTGGTGTGGTGGTCGGCACCAACTGGTACACTCTGTCTTCCACAGTCTGAAGGAGAGGCTTTGACTGGCTGAATTCTCCTGCCCGCTACCTCCAGCAGTGTATCTACTACCAAGCTCTGGGACATCTATTAGTGAGGCTTACCAGGCTACCACATGCTGGGGTGCTTGAAGGCCTGCTGCCTCAACCCAGATGCTGTGAGGATATCCCTAGAGGGGCAGAAGATGATCATTCCCTACCTTGGGAGGTACATACCGGGGCTGCTCCTGAGGGATTTAAACCAGTAAAAAAATGAAAATAAAGGGGACAGAAACAAAACAATAAAGGGGAAAAATGCATAATCAAAATAAGAAAAACAGAATAAAAGGGGGGGGGACAAAAGATGAAATGCACAATAAATCCACACATCATGTTTACATGCTGTTCCTTACACTATTTAAATATTGCAGTCAAATCTTTATTGAATTAAACCTTGTGTACTGGAAGTGCTTGTGCATAACATGGAAAAAGTCATTAGGGAAGGGCTTTTGTACCTTGGGAAGAATAATAGAAGTAGTGCTTATGTATACGTTAGATGACTTCATATGACAAGTGTCTGTGACTACTTGAAAAGAACTGTATATGTCTCAGGTTCCGTACATACAATGCATTCAATACAGTAGTAAAAAAATGCCCTTTTGAATTGTTAGAAGTAATCAGCTAAAAACAATAACATTAGTTAGAACTGGAATGTTTTTTTGCTACATTACTTTAATTTGCAAAGACAAAAAAAAATTCCTTATAACCATTACAGAAAACAGTTGTAAAAAGAGTTCAGCAATTTTACCTGGGGTTGGGATTTGGCACAATGGTTAATGTACTTACCTCAAAGGCACAAGATACAGGCTTAATTCTTACCTTTGGTCAGTTTCTGGTTAGTTGCTAGACATGCAATAATTTGCAGAGTGATTTGCCTGATTCTGACCTAAGAACCTATAAATAAAAGCTTATTGACTAAGCTTGCAAGGGCTGAAGAGCCATAAACTTAGTAACCTTCAATGAAGCAATATTTATTTCTTTTATTGCAGTAATATAATGATTTCAAATCTTTTTTATGCTTCTTATACATATTACAAACTAGTAATTCTCTTGGAATTCAGTTATACTTCAGAAGATTTAACCAGCCTTTCTTCATTTCTTTGCCGTTGCTGGTGATTGTATTCTATTTCTTCTTCAGCTGTAATTAAAAG
This sequence comes from Protopterus annectens, assembly GCF_019279795.1. Lineage (NCBI taxonomy): Eukaryota > Metazoa > Chordata > Ceratodontiformes > Protopteridae > Protopterus > Protopterus annectens. The sequence goes on from NC_056733.1 coordinate 441,989,396, forward strand.
AGAGAAGACACACACACACACACACACACACACACACACACACACACACACACACACACACACACACACACACACACACACACACACACACACACACACACAGACACACACACACACACACACACACACACACACACACACACACACACACACACACACACACACACACACACACACACACACACACACACCAGATAGTGTTGTCACCTCACAGCAAGAGGTTCTCTGGTTCAATCCTTGTTTTGTGTGACTTCTGAGTGGAGTCTACATGTTCTCCCTGGGATCACTTGGGTTTTCTCTGGGTGCTCCAGTTTCCTCCATATTCCAAAGACATGCGGTAGGTGGATTTGGCATTCTAAGTTGGCCATAGATGTGAGTGTGAGGTGTGGAAGAACTACTGTGGCAGGGCTAGCCTCCTGACAGTGTAAACCTTGGCTCAAGATGATTGCCACTGTTGAAGTCACACCCTGACCCCATGTACAAAAATGGGAAAACAGGGGTTGTGGATGGATATAGCTAGATATATATGTGATATAGATAGATATATGCATGTATTGCTGTCTGAGCAATAGCTCCTTTTTGTTTTATTTATTCATTTATTTATTTATTTTTATTTTCTCTTACATATGCACAGCTGTATGAATTATTATAATACTGTTAAATATTCCCTGTCATGCCATACAAAACTAAGCTTGAAATGGATATGGTATGTTGTTTTCAAAATACTATGCTGTGCATGTAACATTGTGATCAGATATAACTAATTCATCCAATGCATGGAAGTTATTTCCTTTGCTGTACAAATGTGTCTGATTTGTTGGTAATGTAGAATAAAATTATATTTCTCAGTAAAATTTGTGTTGGTCATTGACTTGCTACAGCAATCCCCACCCATCAAACTCATTGTTGTGTCTCAGACTTCAGACATGTTGTATGTGTAACTAGAAATATTTTTGAACAAACAAATGCATTAAGTAACTGTATTAATTACATTTTATGGCCAACACAAAATTGGCTTCATGTACTGCAACTAAGTCATTTTATGCAATAGTAATACATTTTAATACACAATTTTAATTTTATTTTCATTATTTAGAAATCCATTAACAATTGCTTCTTGTATTCCAGTGCATGATTTACAGAGCTATGTATACATATTATTATTTTAATATATACATTTTTTATATATTATGACAATCTGTTAACAGATTTCAAATGTAGAATTTTTAAAAAGATGCATGTATGATTATAAACACGCTCATGATTTCCTCTACATTTTATAATAGCATTACAAGTAATATTTTTAGGTACACATATCTTTCTTAGAAAAGACATGTAGTTATGCAAACTTGTTACACATTTTTATCTTTATTATGACTCAGTGTAATAGTGAACATTAAAAAGCACTTCTTTTTTACTTACTATAGAACTCTGGCTTTCTCAAAACTACCTGGGCTATACACGTGGCAGGCTGGTCAGCCCTACACTTCTGTAAGTCTGCAAACTGATCACAGCACTGTTGTCTGGAATGAGTTATACCTGGCAGGGCTGATACGTGGTCACACAACTCCTGACGAATATTGATTATTTGTCAGTTTGCATGATGTGTGCACACCTCAATCTTTTTCTGATAAGAATCGCTGAGAAGGTAGAGCATTATCATGGTCTCCTTGTCAGACCAACTAGGACCACAACATTGTGTCTTCACAGGTGATATCATCATTCAAAGTGTTTTTACTGGAAAAGCTCATCCAGACTCTGCCACAACTTGCTATGAGGGAAAGGTTACTTTGCTTTTGCTTTCTTGTACTTTGTATTACTTTATTGCCTTTTCTATTTTGTATATTGTGATTTGTTTTCGTAACACTGTGTTTTACTTATATTCTGCTTTTAATTGCATATTAAACTAGGGAAAAGTCCATATCATTGTCTCTTGTGAGTCACACAGAAATTTTTAACCACCATCCCACCCTAGTGCTGTTGTGTTCTTAAACTCAACTGTCTTTCTGGTTGCCTGCCCCTTATGTTAATTTGATTACATATCTCCATTTTTCTCACCTCTCATAGGCTGTTGTGAGTAAGCACAAAATTATCATGGGGAAATCACTCACCTTTAACTATTTAAATTTATTGGCCATTCCACTGCATTCCATAGAACCAGAATACAAAGTGCCCACCCCTTTCAATCAATATTGCTCTGTTAAAATTAGCTAAAGCTTAAGTTACCCCCTCTTTCAAATCTAATTACTTAGTGTACAGTGCAGTGCTTAGAATATTAAGTCATTTTCCATCTTACCTTTAAAATCTTCAGCATCTATTGCAAGACCACCAATTTTCGGAGAGCCCACATTCTGCCTCTCAGTAGCCATCTTGAGATTAGTGCTTCTGCTTTCTCTTGGAATTTGTGTTTATATTCTGCTCCTGGTAAAAGAAGTAGCAGAGTGCATTGATTCCTGACTGTTTCTGGTTAGGCAGTGAATGTCTGTGCTTGATGTTCCTGTTAGGTCTGGTTACTATTCCAGGCATCTACCAGTAAAAGGCTACAACAAGCCTACAGACCCTTGCATCATTTGGGACAAGACTGTGGAACACCAAATAGGCTGTGGCCTGTTTCTCATCTTGGGATTGGTGCTAATGTTTTGCTTCTGGTAAGAGAAGAAGCAAAAGAGCATTGTATCCCAGCAGAGTGAAGCTCTGGTGAGACCAGCACTAGTAGTAGCTAGACAGTAGCCATTTATGTGACTCCCCTTTTTTCATCATTATGGACAAGCTAATTCTTTGTTTTCAGTAAGTACTGCTTGATTTTTTTTTAACTTCAGAATATCTCCATAAGTAATTCATCATGAAATTGTCATGGTCTATTTATTAGTTTCCCCTCAAGTGTTTGGCAGTGCCCTGTATAGACAAGACACCTTGACTAACATTTTTCCTCTGAAAGCACAATTGAAATTTCCCACTAATACCTACTTGCACACATGACAACTAGTTTGCAGTGACAAGTTCTGTCCACAGAGTTGCAAACCAGATACTCCTGGCATTGCTTTATATTCTCTCTCCAACTGTCTAATCAAGAAAAAAGGGTCTCTCCATTACTAGCTTAGTGCATATAGGCATTCTGAGGCAATGTAGAATGTGCCTCATGTTTACTGCCATCCAGTTAATTCTCAAACAGACTGATATGGTACGTCACTGGAGGCAAAGCTCTCACATAAAAGTGCTCCTAATGTCAATAATGTTGTCAGTAGTATACATGCTGCACCCATCACACACAGTTCAAAGCAAACATATGGACCCACATATGCTCAGGCACTTAGATGTACCCTTCATAAACCCAAAAGTTCTCCTAGACAAAGTACACATAACAAATACCCTCAGTAGCTATGAATGCACTCTTTCAAAATAATCATTCCCATCAGCACATACAGCCACTTCTCATGGAGCCTCTACTTTTTTTATTTTATTTATTTTACATTTTTGGTGGTGGTGCTGCGGTAGCGTTGTCTCCTCATAGTAAGACGCTGTCCAGTTCGATTCTCAGCTAGAGCGTCTTCTGCATGGAGACATGCGTGAATGGGCATACCTTCATTGAAGGTTGTGCATCAGGGCTGGTAACTCGGCATGTAAAAATCAACTACCAATCATTAGCGGAATGGAGTTCCACTGTGGCAACCCCTAACCGGGAAAAGCCGCAAGACACAAACAATTTATTTTACATTTGTTGACCGGGAAAGTCTGACTAGGCTTCACAGAGCCTGTTTTCAGCAGAGGCTTGGGGAGAAATGCTCCAGATGCATGTCTTTAGAATGTGGGAGGAAACCAGAGCAAACCCACGCAAGCGCAGGGAGAGCATGCAAACTCCACACAGAAGGCACCCCAGCCGAGAATAGAACTGGAGAACCTCTTGCTGTGAGGCAACAACGTTAACTGCTGCAACACTGCACCACCCATAAGGCAAGTCACCACACAATCCAGTGTTCTGGTCTTTGGAGACTCCATCGTGAGACACAATGATGTCCCTCTAAACTGACTGAGTAAGATGAAAGTCACAGTCAGTTGCTTATCAGGAGCTAGAATCCGCCACATTTCACATGCACTTAGATCATTGGAACACAATATGACTCAGTCATAGTCCATGTGGGTGTAAATGGCCTGAGACATACCTCCATAAAATATATGAAGAGAGACATCATGGAACCCTCAGAATTTGTGTCCCAGGCTGGTATGAGCCTAGTATTGAGCCAGCATTTTACCTTTTCCAAGGATGATGCCACAATACAGACAAAAGATGACTGACTTTAATAATTGACTTAGTTTATGTTGCCATTCTAAGAATGTGCAATATTTGTTAGCATGGAAGGAGATAGCCAACAGACCACACTGCTTTGCCAGGGATGGTCTGCATCTCTCCCCTTTAGACCTTTGAATATTAGCTGAGACATTGTCTTCCCCATAGTGCCTTTTTAGGCAATATCAAACTGAAAGTACTTCCAACATAGAAAATCAAAACCAAGAAAATCTCAAGGTTTTACTACTCAGTGCAAGGAGTCTAAACAAAAAACTCCACTCCTAGAAGCTGTCTTCATCGTGGAGAATGCTGACATCGGTGTGGTCACTGAGACATGGAGAGCACACTTACAGTGCATGGTTATAATGCTCTCACATTTAGATCAGCTACTACAATAAAGGAACTGAAAATGGAGGTGTCTCAAAAAAATAAAAATACCTCAAGGTTGGTCAGTTAGGACAATACACTTTATCTACTCCATGTTCAAATCACCATAGACAAAAAGCAATACCACTTCCTTGCAAGATATAGGTCTCCCTCTATAATCTAGGAAACCCATACCATGTATTTAAATGTATTGGAAACACTTACCATCCAATCCAATGCCATACTCATGGATGATTTTAATTACCCCATGTTAACTTGGAATCATATATGACACCAAACATACAGGTACAGAGATTCCTGGATTTTGTAAACACAAATTCCATGGACTAGATTGTCAATACACCAACCAGGGGTGCAATCATACTGGATTTGGTCCTCATTAATATGGGAGAGTGCTGCATGCCTCCCTAATGTAATGTCTTTTCTAAAAAGGTCAGACTAGAAAATGGTCTCCTTTGAAGTAAAAATAAAACCTGGACCCCACAACTAACCCTGAAATATTCACAAACTACTCTAAGGCTAAATTCCTGCTATTAAGTGATAACCTGGCAAAATGTCAGGCTCTCCAAAATGCTGATAAAACTGTTGCCTATGCAGAACTGTTCATAGATACCTATGTAAGCATGTTAATAGCTGCATAGAAGCAGCTGTACCCACCAGGAAGAAGTCCAGAACTAACTCAAAAAACTAGCCACCCTGGTTGAATCACAAAATGAATAAACTGTGTACTAGAAGGAAGACAAATCAAGGGAAAAGTTAGGTTGTGCAGTACCAGCAGGATAAACACTCTCATTAAACTAAACAAACAACTCAGAGGACAAATGAAGTCTACCATAGTTAAATTTGAGGTAAATTTGGTCTCCCAGGCCAAGTACAACCACAAGGCATTCTTCGGCTTTGTCTGCAACCTCAAAGGCAATACACAATTGTATATAGAGCTCATTGAAAATAGAACCACCTGTATTGAGCCAAAAGATATAGCAAACATATTGACCAACAAATTCAGCTACAACTTTACCCCCCCCAACCTTCCCTCAGGAAATACCATCAAATATAATTTCCCCTGCTATCACTAGGGAACAGGACCTTGTTGCTCTCTTTAAGGCCAAGAACACTGCATCTGTGGTCCAGACAATATCTCAGGATGCCTTCTAAATAACATGAAACATGACTTATCAGGCCCTCTAGAATTGATATTTTACTGTAGTGTCCAAGCAGGCCTTGTGTCTCATGAATGGAGAATGGCAACAGTCATCCCTCTGCACAAAGCTGGGCCATCTACAGACCCTGGAAACTACAGATCAGTAAGTCTCACTAGTATTATATGCAAAACCATGGAAAGAATTATCATGGACATGATCAATAATGATAGTAAAATCCAGACACTGGACCCAACTAAGTTTCATTTTATCAGGGGCAGGTTTTGCATACTCCACCTGATGGACTTCTTTGAGAAGGTCACCAAAGCAATGGATGAGAACAAACGGGTTCACACTGCTTTACTTGACCTGGCCAATGCATTTGACACAATACCCCACTCAGGCATTGTTGACAAACTCAAAAGGTTAGGTACAAACTCACATGTCATCCAGTGGCTAGTCAAATGCCTCACAGACAGGACCCAGGAAGTTAGAACTGGGGAGTCCACCTCTACAAAGTGGCCAGTCACAAGTGGAGTCCCTCAGGGATTGGTCCAAGGACTGCTCCTTCTTGGCATTTACTTCTCTGATGTCAAGGCTGATGTCAATGGTCTCTGGCTGACTAAATTTGCAAATGATTATAAATTACAAGCCATCATTAAATCCCACACCAACACAAATGTTCTCCAGGAAGTGCTGACACAGACAAACAACTGGTGTCAGAGCTATGGACTAAAACTAAATAACAAGAAATGCATAATAATATCCTTCAGGAAGTCATCCACTCCTTGTAACAATCATATTAACAATACACCCATTAGAGTTGACACACAGTAGTCAGGGACTTAGAGACACACACAGACAGTAATTTAGCCTTTGACTATCCCATCTCCGCAGAAGTGAGTAAATAATTCAATAATGCACAACTTATAAACAAAGGTATGGCATCTAGGTCCAAGGAAGTCATTGTTCCACTGTATTCGGTATTCTGCAGACCTATAACTGAATACAATGCCCCCTTTGGTATATATCTAAGAAGGCATAGCCAACAAATGTATTGCCCATAGAGGTTCCTCACTAAAAGAATACAAGGCATAAGTAAAATATCTTATGCAGATGGCCTCAAGGTCCTATCCCTGTATTCTGTCTCCTACAGGCTGTTGAGGGGAGATCTATGCCTGGCATACAGGTGACTGTCTGATCCCACTCTGATGGACCTCCTGCATTTCCACAAAACAAACAACAACAGAATTAATCATTCTAAAGACTTAAACCTTACTTCTGATATAAATAGGACCTACTGGAGAGACAAATATGTATCCCAGAGACTACCCTGTCTTTGAAACAGGCCCCCCATCCATGTAAAGCAGAGTTCCTCTCCAAAACAATTCAAGTGTAACTTGGACAATTTGATGTTGAACAGAAAATGTATCCCTGGCTTGGTCCCTGTGTCTCTAATGGACATAAGCTACCTTTAAATGGTTCATCTCTCAGGCCCCTGCTTGTAAATGTTTCATCTCCCAAGCCCCTGCTTACACTTTATCAAGGGTACCAGAACTTGTCAGAGATATGGGATGCATGGCTAGGCTTAAAAAGGCCCCTATGTTCATTATCCTAGTAAGCATCTATGAACCTATAACAACAGGAATGAGGAAAGTAAGGTCAGGGATATATTAATCAGGGTAAGAACCACTCCCTGTGGAGTGTGACATCACCCCAATCAAACCCTGTTTACTAGCAGCTATTGAAAGTATTACCAAGTTTGGTTTAACCAAAACTGCTTTATCACATGCATTGTTTCTTAAAGGACACCACTTACCTTTCCCTTCTTTGCCTGATAAAAATGTGAATGTATAATTAATAATTGCTATTGCTAATGCTCATTGGTAAAGGTTATTTTTTAACTTTAACACCAGTATGTCTCATGTAGTACAGCAGAATTTTGCTTTTAAGTTTTACTTTGCTTGGGGAAGGGGTGGAAATAAAAGTCACTGTGTGCAAGCTTGGCATTCAAATAACTTAATTTTTTTTACTAGATTCTGATTTTGGTTAGTTTAGGGTCATTTGTGCATTGCTGCAGCAAACTTGGGACAGCTGTAGAGTCTGCAGCATGTCCATGTCAGTTTGATGAATATTTATGTTACTTTGGCAGTGCATGCATTATTGGGGAAAAGCCAAAATTCGACAATGCATATTGGGACATGGTCATGTCCTACTAAGTATGATTGAAATACATGAATATAAATTAGCCTAATTTGCATTTAATGCATATAAATGGCCCTGAATTTTCACCAGTATGTTGAGAATTGCCATATTAATTTGCCAATAGCCAAAATAGGTGGCATAGGTATAAAGACACAGCAGACTTATTACAGTAAGGAAATATTTTAAACAATATTATAATTTAATAAGAAATTCAAAATATTATTTTATTACTGACTTAAGGGTCATATTTAATGAATTTATATATATGATCTGTATTTTATGACAGCAGCAGCTCATTGCTAGAGTGGTGTCATTATTAGATTTCATAAAAGCAGCAGTGGAAATGATTATTGATAACACATGATTATTACTATGGTATAATTTACTGATTGTGCATACATGGGTATAAATGCAATAATTTACTAATGAAGTTCTGCAGCAGTAAGGATATCAACAGGCATCTGTAATGAATTAGAGACGTTTGGAGTGAGAGTGACGAATGAAAAATGGCAATGTTATGAGAACATAATGGCAAAGGTTAGTGTGAGGATGTTTTTTGTGGCAAAAATGATTTCTTTCATTATGTGAATGAACTGTAAGCAATGTATTGCAATTTTCTGTGGCAATATTGGGATTTCTGTATGTAATTATATGGTTTGTGTTAAGTAACATTATTATTTAATGTGAGCGGCAGGAAGACTGGGCCAGTGTTTTGTACTTTAAAGGCTGATTACATCACTACAGTAGTGTTACACTTTCTGACTGTGCTTCCCCCTTTTTTTTGCACATGTAGTAATAATGGAAAATAAAGGATCAAAGAGTAGACAGAATAACTTCAGCCATCAGGAAAATAGTGTCCTCATGGCAGCACTTGAGCATATGGGAAACTTCTTTTTGGTAAAAGTGGCCCAGGCGAGCTGAGAGGAGGAAGGCCTGGAATCAAGTAGTTGTTACAATTAATGCAGTGAGTGGCAGAAATTGAGGACTGACAGAGTGCAAGTAAAATGCAAATGATATAGTAGCAGGTGCTAGAAACAAGCTAATGCAGAATGCAATTCCCTTACCATTACATGTAATCCACTAGATGTCAACCAACTGTCTATGTAATGTTGTATAATTTAATTCAGTGAGTGAACACAAGTCGAACAAGGAATACAAAATATTTATTAATAAAAACTACACTCCAAAACTCTCCAATAAATCAGGTTAAGTGCTTTCATCTGCAAATGCAGACTTCTTCAGAACTGGGAGCTGCAATGACAGCATGGGTCACTTCACCACCAGACCAGCACATGATCTTGTTATGGTGAATGCAACATGTAGTAAACATCCCCCATGCAGTAGCTGTGGCATACTGAAGTGCATCCTCAAACTCACCCAGGCACTTGAAATGGCTCATCATGAGGCAAAAGAACCTCTCAATGACAATATGGGTATGGGGCAGTGGCTGTGTTTTTTGGTCTGTTCTGCAGCTTCACTTGGATTTCTCACTGGAGTCATGAGCCCTCCAGCTTATATCTAGCATCACCTAAAAAGAGAGAGAGAGAGAGAGAACATGGAGAGAGATGGAAAAACAAACAAAAATGTTTAGTATTCAGCAATACATTCTAACATGATTAACCACTTAAATACAATATAAAAATGAACATATTTTCAATATAAAAACAAAAATATTTTTCCACTTACCAACATGGTGACCACTGAGCATCCTACCATGCTGGAAGAGTTAGCTAATGTGCCAGATATTTGAATCATGTTCACTGCCAGGATGCTGGGCAGAGACGTTAGTGATGCACCTCCATGTGTCATACACTACCTGGAAACGGGTGGAATGGTAGCCCCTACTACTGCTGTATATCTCTGAATATGAACCAGAAGGGGCTCAAAATGACACATGGGTACAATTTATAGCACTGTATACAATAAGAAAATGTGCAAACCCATAAAAGGCATGCATAGTCCTAGCTTGGTCCTGAGGTGACACCAGGAAATACATATACTGATCCACACATGGGAAGGGTACATCCAGGAACTGCTGCAGCATCCTCAAACAGAAGAATGTGAGATCACCAGTGTGTCCCCAGTCTGTCTCTGGAAGGTACCCATAACAAGTAAAGTGAAGGCTATACATACCTTGGTGTCCATGGGGATGGGAAGTCCATGGATTCTTCCAGTACCCTTGTGGGGGTCAAAAATACCCAATACAACCCTTATAATATCCCTGTCCACTCTAAACCTATCAATAATTTCTTGATTATCAATGTTATAATGAGTAATACTTTGCATATATTTTCTCCTTCTTGGCTTGCAGGTACCACTGTACTCAAGTGGTTTTGGTCCAGCCAAGACAAACATCTCATAAGTGGAAAAAGCAAAGCTAACAGCAAGTGAAAACATTTTCATAAGTCTAACAGATTTGGTAAGGCTTCTCTTTTTGTAGCGCATCTGTGCCCAGTATGGAAAATGGGAAAATTTGACTATGAATCAAAAATAGCATTCCACTTCATTATCTGTACATTTGCTTATGCACATTTGAGGTCATCACACACTGGCATAAGTGGCCTCTATGAATCCCAGCTCAGTTCCCCTCATCCACGAACATTGAGGATAGCCTCAGTACATTTGAGAAAAGGGCTATGAATGCCAAGCTGAATTTCCTTTACTCTTAGTATTAGTTTTTCTAGTTCCCAGTCACATTTTCATCATGTAAAGGTTATTAGAAATGCAAATAAATTTACAAATGTTTTAGAATTTCTTCATGGATTTCAGAATCATTTTGTGGAATATTGGATTCTGAAATCTAGTGAAAAGATCCAGACTTTTAAACACTATTACAGTATAAAGGCCAAAATAATTCTTTTACAAGACAACAGTCCTTTTAAATCAGATAAAAAGTAATAGAAGTAGGTATCATTTGCTAATTGTCTCTTCTTTTTGTCAACTATAGAAAAGGATATGCATCTATCTTATTAAGGAATATTTTAAGGTGCTGTCCTATAATTTATACTTTTGTTGTGAAGAAGGTTTAAATGCATGAAGGTTCTATGTCCTGAATAATTTTACTGTGTAGTTTTTATCAATTTATCTATTTAAAAATATGAATATTTCCTTATATGACCTATTGAATATGGTTAGTGAAAATACTAAAATGTGTCTATCTTTGGTATGGGACTTTCACTCTTAGTTACCGAACACGGTTTCTGATGGTAATAAACCATGTATACATCTAATTCACTAACCCACATGACAAATAACAGTTATCAAATGCATATAAAGTTTGGCAACAAAAAATGTTGATAGATATTGACACTCCAGGATTTTCCTATATGATCTAATATAACCATGATTCAAATAGATGAGTTACCTGGCCCAAGTACGACAATGTATTTGCATCAAAAAGCTACACTTCATTACTACCAAGTAAACTGGACCTTACATGTCAGTAGAGGAAATTGTTCTAAAACTACTTACAGACAAATGTGTTTTATGCCAAATCATCAAAATCTGCAACTAAAGTAAATGAAGCATGGGATGAATTCTGAAGCATACATAATAACTGTGATATTAAAGTTACATTATTGATGAATACATTTAACTATATGCTTAATCATATATTTGCTTTGGTGCTGGATTTATAAAAGTTATAAAACATCAAATACACCACTGCAAGTTATATTTATCAGTTATTAATCTCTTCTTTATCTAAGGAAAGAGAATACACAGATTTTACAAAGGAATTGCATATGCATTTAAAAAAGCTTACTATAAGGCAAAAACTTATGAAGAAAAGTTTAAATTAAGTACCTGTACATCTTGCTCCAGTAGACTGAAATTATTAGCAAGAAAAAGTTAATTTATATGGGTAGCTTCACCTAATTAGATCATATCATACTTTAACCTTCTAGGAAAGCTTGCAACAACTCCTTTCGATACTCTTACTCAATCAATGTGTGTTTGCTGTACTAGCCACTGATGAATGTAACTAAATGACTGAAGAAAATGTCCTTTCAACTGTATTGTTTTTGTACCACACTGTGCTCTGTATATTTACTTTTTGCTCCTTTCTTGGCCTTGAAACTGTACCTTATTAACTTTTTGACTCTGTACTGCATTTTATTAACAAGTGTATTGCCTTTACTGTATTAGCTGTACTAATCTTGGTGGAGCTTTTCTCCCTGGGCCTCCACTGAAAGTGGAATCCATGCCCAGTCATAGTTTCCTGGTAAACCAATGTAAAATATGAGAAGGCATGAAACATATGCATTAGATGGCAAACAAGTAAAAACTGATACGTATAGAGAGGATGTTATTTTTTTTTTCGGTTTAAGGATACTAACGTCAACCTTCATGCAATCCTAGACCAAGTATTAATGCTTTTAAATAATATTGTTTAAAAAAAAAAGATTAATGACACAAACAGAATATGTCACAATATTATATTTGGCTAAAATGGAGGATGGCATAAAGCATTTTAAAAGATGTCAAGCTAGTGACATGGATGCCTTGCCTCCTGTGCTATATAAATATTTATATAATGATGCAAATAAATTACTTAGTTTTTTTTCTTAATCTTTCATGTCATTAAGAGTAACTAAAATTTCTATCCTCATGGAAAAGTAACTTTGTTTCAGTGTTGCCTAAGCTAAAGCTATTCATTACCCTGGTAGCCATCAGTCTATTAAATTCTGACTATATGGTTTAATTTGTTCATGGTCACTTACTAGGCTATTGATTTCTGAGGAAAATCTAGCCTTATTTTCCCATTGAAGATTTTAGCCCTTATATTTTATATGAAATTACCCTGAGACAGGTCAGACAAGGATTGTTGTTTCCTTCCATAAGGGACACATGTGCTAAACCAGGGGCGACTTTGTGGTTACCTGTTCATTTAACAGAATTTCATTTGAATAGAGTAAGAGACATGTCTTGCTTTATGTGGCATAGAAGATAGTTCCATAGTTGTGGTATTCTCTGTGATACATACCTGTCTGTCTTACATGTGCTACTTATTTTGCAAAATAGATTGAGATCCCTTGGAAGATGAGTATTTTTGATTCCATTTGACTTGCAGATGTGTAATAGATCCAACAGAATGGCATTTGTTGTACATTAATACATGAGGCAGAGATACCGTCTCAGTAGCTTGTATGATACTGAGAAAGGGGACATGGCTTTGAGATGGTCTGCATATTTTTATAATTTAGGCTCTTGATTTTTGCTTTTTAATTTTCAAGTTATTTATTTATTTATTTATTTATTATTTTTGTGAGAAAGCATTGTGGTCATTCCAGTTGTGATGTGTTTGATGGGTACATACCAAAAGGGGCATTATACTGAATTATTCACCTAATGAGTGCCAAGTACAGTGGAATGACTACATCCCTGGACCTTGATGTAATGCCTTTGGATATAAGCTTTGAAAAAAAAAAAAAAACACTTCCTTATAGCAGTGGATATGTGAGATCAAAGGAAAGTTCATTGTTGACATAGTTTCCAGGATCCCTAACAATGGGATCAATTTTCAAGGTTATGTTGTCATTGTGATAGTTACAAGGGAAATCATGTTACTAACATCTATATGGGTTTCAATAATTAAAATTGTACATATTCTTAAACAAACAAAGATCAAAATGCATATGTGAGTAATATGTAGCCAAGAGATGGACTTCATAAAACTTATGCCATGATTAATAACTCTGAAGCCTAAAAGCTGCTTTAGTTATAGAGTCATAGGTCAGGCATAGATCGCCTATCAGTAATTGGCAGTAAAATTAATTCAGTGATAGGAATCTTTATTGGTTTGCATATGACATGTTGGCTATACCCTGTATTTTTTTTAGGTGCGAAATCCCTGAGAACATTTCAACTGTTTAAAATGCCTGGTGAGGCATTTCCCAAAGGGTGCATTGTACTCAATTATTGGTCTGATGAGGGCCAAGTACAGCAGTATTATGATATCCTTAGGTCTGGATGCCATGCCCTTACTTATAAGTTGAGCCACATTAGAAGGATTTCCTCACCACCATGGACACATGGTGGTCTAAGTTCAGATTACCATCTATCTGAATTCTCAGATCTCAGACCACTGGGTCAACTCTTATGGGGATGCTATCAATGTTATAATTTGCATGGGGATATTCGATTTCCCAAGGGGTATTATGCTTTTCTTTGTAGTTTGAGCCCATGGCTATGACACCAGTCATTAGTCTGCATCAGTCCTTTCTGTAAGATATTAACATTGTTTGGGGAGTCAGTGATTGTCCCCATCTTGCAGTTATCACCAAACCTGGTCAGTCAAAAAGCCATCTACATTTGCCTTGACATCTGAGAAGTATATCCCAAACAAGATGGGGCCGAGCACTAAGTCCTTTGGTACTTTGGCAACTGGCCTCTTGCTGGATATTTCACAGCCTTTCTTATATATTATTCTTGAATATTTGTAGTTTCTCAGTATCTTTAAGAAACAACATAAAAACAACATTAGTATAATTATAGTTGATTAATTTATGGCACAAAGAACTAATTAGCAATGTGATACAAAACAAGGATGCCTTATTCCTTGGTGGTATTTTTATTCTTTTTATGGAATCCCTTGCTTCACACAGTTAATAAAAACTATTTTACCTATATATTGTGATATTATTAAGTCTATGTAGACTTCTTTATGTATGCTGATGATATGTTAATCTCAAATCCTAATGTAACAATGCATTAGTCTTTTAATGATTTTGTTATGATTAATTAAGATATTTTCTTATTTTACATGCAAATATAAAAAGTCAAACATAATTCTCATCAATTTTAATTTAAAGGTAGAATATAAATTTAACTTTAACGTGTCACTGAAATATCTTTGGGTTAAACTACATTCAAAATGTTGACAAACTCATTTATACATTTTTTTTTGAAACAACTGATTCATATTTAATAAGTTGAAATGGGAAATACTTGTCTCAGGATCAAAAGTGAAATATTTTTAAAATGGTTTCACTCCTAAAAACATTATATCTAATATCCACACAACAAGTTTTGTCATTCAACACTAGCATTGTTTAACAGAAGGATATAAGGAAAATTCTACACAGCAGCACTACTGCTGTGGTAATTCAGGTTTCTGGTATGTATTTACATATATTTGCAAATGCCTTCAATATTTTTCAGTGTGGCTTAAAAAAAACTGGGAAAATGAATTAAACAGCTTTGGTACTAATGATGCTAATATTTTCTTTATCTTGCCAATGCTTAACGCTAACAAAATATCAGTATAGCATGCACATCCATATTAGAAGTATTATAAGTATGGGTAATGCCTGATTAAGTTTTGCATTGCAAATCTAAACTTAAAGGAAAACTCCACCTTAGAACACAAAAAAACATATTTTTTCATTGTATTTTGTTTTCTGAGCTATTTTAATGCTTCAAAATCATATTGAGTGCTTCTTTTACAATTTTAATGTGTTTCCCTCAAAATGGCGGATGATTGGTAACGTGATCCTGTTTTCTTGCTTTTATTCCTTCTTCTCTGAATACATTTCAAGTCCTCTTTATATGAGTCATGCTAGACTTAAGGAAGTGGTGTTGTTTTCTCATGCCATTAAGATAAAATGTCAGGACTGTGAAGTACTGTCATCTAAACATACCTTCTGTAACAGAGCTACTTTTATGGTTCCCTGACTGTGCCTCATTTATGTGTCTGTCAGAGCTTGTTGTATGATATAAATAGCTAAGTATGTAAATAGTAGGCTTTTTAATGGTATTTCTTTGTAGTTCTAAAAAAATGGGCATATCTTCCCCCACACTTTCATGCTCAGGTGTGAAAACTCTCACTGCAGTAGAGTCTTACTATACATTTACAGGTGACAAGTATTAGGACTCCAAACTAAGTCTGTCTGCTACATTTCAATGACCTCAGTGGGAAGTTTTTTTAATCTCACGAATGATGCAAAATTAAAATTTGCTTTACTAGTTCCTTAATTATTTCTGTCATGTTCACCCCCTTTTTTCTGTTTCATATTTATTTATACTGTGGTAACCAGGAAAGTAAACTGGTCCCAGGACCTTTTTCAGCCACAACTCAGGCTGGATTGGAAAATATAATAACAAGTAATAAATGCACTTAGCAACAGAAAGAAAAAAATGCTGACGTAAAGACACTGACAAAGATTGCATGTGCAACACATAACCAATGTTTGATAGTGAATAGCTAAAACATTAAGCAGCATTTACTAGATTGTATACATTAATAATGCTTAACTCTACTATGTTAATTTATTTACTTTATTTTATTTATTTTACATTTGTTATTCAGGAAAGTCCGACTGTATACATGTTCGTTTTCAGTGGAGGCCCGGGGAAAAAAGCTCCACATTTGCAAATAAGTGACACTTTAAAGTTGTGGTTACATAGAAATCTAAACATTAACAAAAACACTGACAATTTATAGTCAAGGTTACATTTAAATCAAGCAACATTGTAGGTTTATGGTATAAAAATACAGAGATAACATTTTACATCTTTGAAGTGTGCAAAAAAGAAAGAAAAGTATTCACAGATTGAATGTAAGGATGATAGTTAAGAGAAAAGGTGGTTAGCTAAGAATTTGATTGTAAATAACAAATTATTTGCACCCAAACCGCACACACACACACACACACACATATATATATATATATATATATATATATATATATATATATATATATATATATATATATATATATATATATATTACGTGTGCATGTGTTTGTCTATATGTTATGTGTGTGTGTATATATACGTGTACAAAACCAGGTCCCCTTCACATTGTCAACACTTCAAAATGCAGAATTTCATATGGCTGAGACCATATGATCAACATTTGAAATGCCGACAATGTGGAACTGGCATCTCTGTACAGTGAGGAATGGAAAGATTTCCATTCCTGCACTGTAGTGCAATCTCAAAGTTGGTATATTTAAGTTACGGGGGTGTGGGGATTGAACCTCCCACAAGGGTGTGGGGGAGCTTGCTCCCCTTTTAGCAGTGTTTAGGTAAGTGTTTGTTGTTGTTTACTTTTGTTTCTTATATGTTTGACATTTCAAATGTTCATCATATGGTCTCGGCCATATGAAATTGGGCATTTTGAAGTTTTGAACATATGATGTAGATCCACAAAAACATATGAATGCGTGTGTAATGGGGAACTATTATATGCCTGTGTATGTACTTCATGTATATATACATATATACACACACACACACACACACACACACACACACACACACACACACACACACACACACACACACACACACACACACACACACACACATATATATATATATATATATATATATATATATATATATATACACGTAAATATAGAAACAGGTAGATAGTTAGATTTTTTTTTTTTTTTGTTAATGAAACACTACGTCAAACATTGCAGCCTGATCTAAGATTTCTCAGTCCTCCTTTTTCTATTACTGCCTCCTTCTCTTTTTTGTTTGGCTTTGAGAAACTTAATAAAGTGGGTTTTAAATGGAAAAGAGAACTGTACATTTATAGTGTGGCTAAAGCGCTCATATCCAAAAATGGACTATGTAGTATGAGATATGCTGCAAAGTGGGCATACACAAACATTAACTGTATATCATGAGATGGACTTCAAAGTGTGAATATTCAGATATGAACAGTATAACAGATAGCTCTAAAGTATGCATATTCTAAAGGCCAATGTATGAACTAGAGTATATCCAAAGTATACATCTCAAAAATACTACTAGCGTGGACAAGTCCTGGATGTGCATGTCCAAATGTGAAATATATTAACACTGACTGCACAGCATAAGATGGGTCTAAAGCATGCATATTCAGTTATGGGCTGCATAATGTGAGTTTGAATCCAAAGTGTACATATCCAGATATGAATGGTGAAGCACATATTCTCCAAAATGGGAAAATCCATACAGCTACCACCTTACCAGTGGTTTATGGCCTTTTGATTCGATTGTAACTACTTAATCACACATATTTGAACTTTGATCTGCATGTAAATTATATTAATGAATACAGACATTGTGGAATTATGTGTTGTGTGAGACCACTGCACAAAGTATTGAGAGACTTTTCATTTCCTCTCTGTTGGGAAGTAAGGAGGTGGTTTGGGGAAGAAAAAAATATGGTGTCAATTTTTTTCAGAGCATGTTCTGTTCTCAGTCAGTGTAATTGAGGAGATAGTTTATAAATCATTGTAAACTAACTGATCACAGAGGAAGCTATGTAATTTTGTATTTACTCATTCACTCCAATGGAGCTCAGGAAGTTTGCACTTTAACTTCCAATGGGCGGAGCCTAAGCCTTTTGATAAAATCAAATGATGCCCTCACATTTCAAACAAATGTTCATATCTCTGGAACCATAGTGGTTATGAAAGAAGTATAAATAGCAAACTCTACAGCACAAACAATTTTTATAGTGCTAGTGTTCCTTAGGTTTTAAGTCTTAAACTTTATTTTGTAAGTCACAGTAAACACTGTAATATTACATTTGTCATAGTTTGTAAACAACTTAACAATATCTCAGCAATCACTCAAGTTACACACATACTGTCAGCAGCATTTTCTTCATCTAGCTGAGAGCTTTCATGCGAGGCTAAGGAGTTCTGTCTGTGTTACTTGGTTGTTGAGATATTTAGAAAAACATGAAAATTATATCTATATAAATTACTACCATAAAAACAACAGTTAATATCTATTTACCTGCACTAGACAGAGGTTAAACATTAATGCAGTTGAGTTTGCCGTTGTGTAAGCTTTAAGATGTGATCTTTTAAAACCTTGTACATAGCATGGTTTTGAAATTATTGATACAAATATGAGCAAGCAATATTTGATGCCTAGAGGCATCAGTGGGAGTTAACTGCAGATGCACCTGGAGGCGTCACTCGGATGTAATGAGTTAAAGAAAATATTTAAAGTGTTCCTTTTCAGAGTTACTTAGTAAGGCAAGAGACAAAGTGTGAATATCTAGTGGTATAATACATTACAAGAAATGTATATCCAAATATACTGCAAGGAAAGAGTGCAGTGTATACATATGCAAACGTATGCTGAAGGAAGAAACAGTTTCCAAATTGCTCACATTCAAACATGGCCAGAAATAAGTAAGGACATGTTATCCTACTCCACTAACAGGACACACTAGAACACAGAGGTCATATTATCATTTTTTACTGGACATACATAGGATTTGCAGTTACTTGACTTTTTTTCTAAGACTAGGAGGAGCCCTTCTTCATGAGTTAAACATTTGCTGATGTTAGATTTAGTGCTTGAATATGCATTTGTATCCAAGGCATTAAAGTACTTCTGTCTAATGCCATTAATTTATTAACTGCTTATGAAGAGCTTACGCTGCAAGTGAATACATGTGTACCTGTAAAATCAATAATTTATTAACTCCAGATGAAGAGCTCATATCGCATATGAAAACTTCAGTAACTGTAAAACCTGTTAGGCCAATAATGGGTATCACATCACTTCTGTGTTCCAATGCCTTTTTCCTTTCTAGAGAGGCTCTGAAGTCTGCATTTGCAAAACGGGTATTAAGCAGTTACATAAGGGATCTAAAGCTTGCTTAACAAGAGAATAATTGTTTATTTTTACTTATATATTTTACATTTGTTTACTAGGTAGAGCCATACCTCTCGACTTTCCAGATTTTTGCAGAATGTCCAGATTTTTGCCTCATATTTTTGGTCCATTCATCATAAAATTTTTGGTTTTCTAGCAAATCACTGAGGATTGAGGTTACTAAATAATGACATACATTTGAGTTTCAAACTTCATATCCTTCAGAAAATGCATGCCAAAACAAATCCTGTTTATTCTAGCAACATTCTTAGTTCATAAGAGCAATATTTAAAATCTGCCCCTATTTGTTAGCCATTGTCCCTCCATTATTTTAGATTTTGTCCAGTTTTCATGCTATAAGAGGTTGAGAGGTACAGGTAGAATGCCAATCAAAGTTTTACCAATTGAATGCTTTGCCTGGATTTTAATAACAACAGAATAAATAAATGAAGAATACAACAATAAATGGGACATGAACAGCAGGATAACAAGTGAAAGACAAGTGAATTTAATACAAGATCAATAGCAAGAGGAAGTTTTAAACTTATTTTAAAAAGCTAAAACTACTTTGCACATATTTGCAAGAGAAAAGTTGGCTACTGTAGTGATGAAGGGACTATAATGTGCTTATTAAGCAAATGTATTGTTTATCAGTATAGACAGTCTTAAAGTATGCATATCAAAATGGATGGTGTAAGAAGGCATATGATGCAAAATATGCTTACCCAAACATAAACCAAATAACAGAAGATGACATCTTAAGTGCATTTCAGAACATTTACTTATTGATAAGTGTGGATGTTCAGAATGTGCATATCTAAACACATTATGCATCCAAAGAGAGACAATATCTGAATCATAAACATGAGCAGTGTAGCAAATATTGGTGTTTAGTGTTCATATTTAAATATGTTCTCTGAGGCAGAACAGACCCCTGCTTGTGATTATTCAAACACATGCTTAGTAAGAGAGACAGTGCAACACATCCATATCTAAACAAACTGTGTACCAAGAGACAAATTCTAATGTGTCCGTATTCAAAACATGTAGCAAGAGAGGGAGTCCATACTGTAATTATCCAACAGATACTGAGAAGCAAGATAGGAACCAAAATGTGCATATGCAGACACAGTGTGGGAGGTTGGCATAATGGTTAAGGCTATTTGCCTTACAGATACAAGGTGCAGGGTTTGATCTCACATGGGGTAATTGGCTAGTCTTAAAATGGTCCACAAGGGCAGTTAGCTTACTACTAATCTATGAACCTATAAACATAGTATACGGCAAGAAAGCTGGTCCAAAGTGTACATATACAAGCATATGTTGGATAGCAAATGATATGGTCACAGTATTGACATCCTGAAACTTACTGTTTTTCAGTAGAAGGGGGTCCATATTTTAGGGATACAAGGGTTTTGTTGATAATGTTCAAAAGAACTGGGTTGTCAACTGCAAAATCATTCAAAGAGGAGTCTATGCAAAGAGTGAGACTGCAGAAGTATGAGGGTAAGGAAGGTGCCATTTAATAAGAAGGCTATGCATCATGGGATAAAATTAAGAGAAAGTAGGTGTAGAGCACTGTTTGCAATTCATTGCAATTTCATTCATGGGATTACTATGGAGCATACATTTTGCATACTACTATGATGACTTTATGGTCCAAATCAGTCAAATACACTGAAGATTGCACTGGCAAGCTAGACTCACAAATGTGAAATGGCAAATTCACTTTTTTCCATCAGTAAAATGACCCTAAGCTGGTTACAGACTGAGGAAAATGGGTTGATATTTCAGGTATGGATGACTTTTTTCTATAGAAAATACAGTTTTTGTGTTCAAAAGACTCACTCTTAGATTAGTTGACTTTGGTATTATGATTAATGATATTCTAGGTGTCAGAGAAATGCACTATTTTCTGTCTAAGCATAGTCAGCACATTAAAATGTGGTTCAAATTGTACATACATGGAAAAATAACACTTCAGCAAGGAGAAGAAAATTCAGCATACTGTAATATTGTGTAGTAAAAGAAGGTCCCAAGTTGGGATGTCTAAACATATACTGTGTAGTATTAGATATGATAAAGCATTAAACTTATGTAACCAATTTGTCATGGAAGGTTAATCCTACAAACTGAAGGAACGCCATCAGAGATGAGATGTTTAAGGATAATCCCTGCCACTCTATATCATTCTGCCATTCTGGATTTCATTAGTTCATTCTCCACATATATGCACTGTCATTTTAACAAGTGTCTTAACCCTGATAGACCTCTTAGATTTAACATGAAAACACATACAACAGTGTAGCATGAGCTTAAATATATCACAGGAAAACCAAAGTGGACTATGGCAAGACTATACCGTACAAGGCAAATCAACCAAATAACCTACTAGAACAATGCCAGCTGAAATGTCTATTTTCGCATTTGCTTGCAAGCATTTGATATAAAGCTAACACAACAGCTACTTGTGACTCGTTGGATTTAGCCAGTTAAAGCAGTTACAGAAAGGAATACTGTAAATTAATTTAATACAACTTCCCTGAATATCCTAAAAAGCCTTGCACCTCCTAGAAGAAAGAGACTAAAAACAAATAATGCAATTTGGCTATTGAAAACAGTACAATGCTAATGCAGGATAGAGAAAAAGCATGAAAAGAATGACAGAAATATAAAACACCACAATATCTTGAAAACTGTGGAATGCTTCACAGTTTTAGTAAAAAGCAAATAAATGAGGACAGAAAAACTACAACTTTCAGAATAATAGGAAACAGAACCCTACAAAATTCTGGACGGCCATTAAAGAAATCTTGAATCCCAGCCAAAAATTCAAACCTATCCCTTCTCCCAGTAAGTCAAAATTTGAAACTGCAATACAATCCAACTCATATTTCATGTACAATATAACATCTCTAACTGAGGATTCACTATCATCTAATCCCAACTGTATCTAACAGCCACACATCACTACATCCACTTTCACTTTCAAATCTGAACCCACATCCTATGTAGAACTACTCATAAACACGCTCTACTTCAGCTGATTACCCTGCAGGACAGTACCTTAAAATAGCAGCTGATAGTACTGCCTAGCCTGTCTCAATTCTTATAAATAGGCCAATCCAGGAATCCTCCTTTCCCTCTCCGGAAACAAATCACATATCATCAATCTGCACAAAGGAGGAAATTCAACAGATAATAGACCTGTAGCAATCTTATCTATCCTCTACAATATACTTGAAAAACATATTCAAAAAATATTAATAAACTATCTCCTGAAGGAAGAACTACTATCCCCCATACAACAGGGCTTCCATCCTTCCCATAGGATTAACTATGCACTTCTAACCTACATAGAAAGCTAGAGATAATGGCAAACGAGTCTCCTACTTATTTCGAGACTTGTAAAAAGGCTTCAATACAGGGTTTCACAGCAAACCTCCCCTTCAAATGTCTTCATTAAGTCTTTCTCAGCCAACCCTTCTATGGTTCAAAAGCACCATACCCATAAAATGCCCCTGCACTCTCTTTCTGCATACCTCCCAGTCACCCCAGTGTACCACAAGGCTCTTTCCTTTGTCCCCTCTTCTTTAACATTCTCACCAACACCATTCACACATCCACACAACAGGTCTCCCTAATACAGTACATAGATAATTATTGGTTCATAGATAGGTACTAGGCTATCTGCCCGAGGGCATTTATAAGCCTAACCAGAGTGTGTCAGCTTTTGCCTCCCCATTGATTAATTAACTGAGCCTATGTCAAGAAGAGCCAATGAAGTGATCCCAGGGGTGTATTTTCTGTTACCCATCCACTCGTCAAAGTTTCTTTTGAAGAGTGTTAGTGAGGGGCTCTGCCTAATGTAGTTAGGAATTTTGTTCCAAAGCATGGGGAGTCTCTGTGACAGGAATCTATCCCTCGAGCATGCTCTATTTATTATTGTGGTGAGGTTTAGCTCACTAGAGCGAGTGGCTCACAGTGACTTGGACTTCTTTAGGTGAAACATGTACATCAATTCTGAGTCAGAAATGGTTTTGTAAGTCAGACAGAGATCACCTCTGAGTAAGTGATATGCGACTGAGTGCAGCTGGAGTTTTTCCAGTCGGGCTGCATAGGACATATGTTTGAGGCTGGTAATCCTCTTGGTGAGGTACTTTTCTGGTATTTCCAGCTGTTGTAAGTGTCTTGTGAGGTGCATCCCAAATGGGGCATTGTACTCTATGATGGGTCTGATGAGTGACAAGTAGAGGGGCACTATAACCTCTTTATTTCTAGATGCAAACCCTTTAGTAATTAGATGGGTTACATAGAAGGATTTCCTAGCTACTTTGACAATATGATTGTCAAAGGAGAGATTACTATCTACCTGGGTCCCCAGATCTCTTATTACCTCTTCTATATTAAGGGGACTGCCACCTATGTGGTAATTCATGGGTGTTTTGTTTTTCCCAAACGGGATGACTATGCATTCTTTAGCATTTAGCTTGAGACCATGACTTTGACACCAGGTGTCCGTCTCACTAAGGCCCTTTTGGAGAATGTCCGTGTCAACCAGAGTGTCAATTATGGCTCCCAGTTTGCATTCATCAGTGAACTTGGTTAGCCATAGCCCTCCTGCGTTTGCCTGTACTTCTGAAAAGTATATGCCAAACAGTAGGGGTCCCAGGACCGAGCCTTGTGGGGCATCACTTGTGACTGGTTTAGAGTCAGACCTGGAGCCCACTATTCTTACCGTGTAAGTTCTGTCTGTAAGCCAGTTGGCAACCCATCTCATGATGTAGGGGTTTATGTTCAGGCTGGTGAGTTTTTCTATAATTCCTGAGTGGGGAATGGTGTCAAAAGCCTTGGTGAGGTCAAGGTAGGCTGTGTGATTTTACACTCATTTGCACATCTGACAACATGGTACACCACCAAAAAAAATTACTTATAATCTTCAATGGCCACTGAAGCATAGCTTTGTAGCTCACAACTCATGCTTAACCCCCCCAAAATTATTAGGTCAAACGCACAATTGTCTGAACACCAAAACATCAAACTGGGACGTTTGAATTGTCAAACTAGCGAAGCCGTGGAACACCGAATTTTTTCCCAGGGAAAAAATTTGGTGGGCCATTTCCGTGGCTTTGCTATTTTCTCCACTGTGGTGTGATCTTGGAGTTGGTATATTTAAGTAGGGGGGGGTGAGGGCGAAGCCCCCCACATTTGGAACAGTCTGAAGTGTACGTGTGTTTTTTTTGGTTTTGTTCCGGAACAGCAATTTCTTTCCCTGAGAAAAAAAAATCTCTGTTCTGAGTATTCGAATTTATTGCATTTCAAACTTCTAGGTTCTACATTTACGTAGTCAAACTTATGACAGTTCAACTATGTGATATAGACCCCCCCCCCCCCATTACAGCATGAGTAAGTTTTTGGTCAGAGCTTTTTCAAGTTCAGTCATTTTGCAACACATCTGTAAACCAGGAAATATGGCAGTTCTACAAAGACTCCACAAGTCTGATACAACACTAATTGCAATTACTATTATAACGTACTTCTTCTGTACATCTGGAATTAAGATTATGATTTAACTTATCACCAATGGAAGAAAAACATTATCCAGCTAACTTACAGGTTTATAATTATTCCTTTCAATATGAAGATACAGTCCGAAGTACAGGAAGACAATATATTTAGAGATAAATCATTGAAAGAGGTCAATCAAGCATTCCCTAGAATACAGTTTAAAAGTTCTGGGACAGGATATTCTGGCAGAATGTAATGCTTCTTCCAAAACCAAAACGTCTGTGAAGTTCAGACAGTATGCCTCGGTAGTACTTCAGACCCAATCGTGCCCCCACAAAAAATCTATGAGTGGGTGTAATGCCTTCAACCCCTCCCCCCTCACACACACATACACACAAGCATACATGCTAAACATTATTGCATTTATCTGTAACCCCTTGCCCCTACCAGACTGCAACTTTGCCATTAACCTTACACTACTCCTCTGGTGTCTCCTTCCCTAGTGAAGTATCACCATAAACTTCTGATCTTATCATTTAAACTCCCAAAAGATCCTATAGCAAGTCCTACTGAATTTAAGAACTACACATATACCAACCTCAACCTCAGCTGAAACAAAATATCAACATTCTCTTATGTCTGCAACTCCTCTGATATTAAAACAGCAATAAGCTTCATTAAGGATTTCTACACCCATTTAGAAAAATGCATGTAACTAGCGGTTTCTACTAGAACCAATTATCATGGGAAATTCAAAAAACAACCATCCCCACTCCTTTTGGTCCACTACCATAAATAAGCTAAAGAACAAAAGAAAGAAACTACTTAAACAATTTATTAGATATAAAAAAAATTGTTCTCAAGGAAAATATCAAAAGCATAATGTAAAAAACTGAAGAACACTGTTTCATCCACTAAAGCAGCCCATGAACTTAGGTCGGCCTCTGAAACCAAAGATAACTATAAATCCTGCTTTAGCTATGTTACAAAACTAAAAAAAAAATAGTAATATTCTATATTTTTCTGAACTTATACATAATGACACCTCTTATTCTGATGCAATAGACATTCCCAATAGCTGTGCAAAAAAAAAAAAAACAGTGCCAGCTTCAGTTCTGAGGCTTCTCTTCAAAGCCCCAGGATATCTGAATCTTTTACTTCCCCAACTATCACAAAAGATCATTAACTGAAAGTGTTAACCAGGGCCAAAAATACATCCTCCACAGGACATAGTATATCTGGGTGGTTAAGTATTAGTGCTAAACATGCTAAGCTTGGGTTCTGATTTTACCCATAATGAGAGTTGCACTGCAGTGGTGATGCCCTTCCATAAGAGTAGCATACAACAACCCGGGTAATTACACAACTATCAGCCTTACATTCCTCATCTGCTAGACCATTGGACATATCATAAAATACCTCATAAATGGTAATATCAGAATTATATTAGGCTTCAGCCCCAAAAGTTTGGATATATAAATGGTAGATCCTGTCTGTTTAATTTGGTAAATCTCTTTGAAAATGTTATAGGTCCATAGGTGTTTAGTAGGCTAACAACTGCAAGGGCCTTTTTAAGCCTAGCCATGCATTCCAAATCCCTGACAAGTTCTGATACCTTTGATAAGTGTAAGCATGATCTTGGGAGATGAAACATTTACAAGCTAGGGCCTGGGAGATGAACAATTTACAGATTGCCTATGTCCATTATACACATAGGTGCCACACCAGGGATGAATGTCCAGTTCCCCATCCAATTGTCCAATTTGCACTTGAATTGAGTTGGGAACTCTGCTTCATATGGATGGGAAATCTGTTCCAGAGATGGAGTAAACTGTGGGATACATACCTCCTGGAAGCTGTAGATGGTAGGCATGAAACGCATGCAGTGTATATATTGACTTGGCCAAGGCCTTCATAACTGATCCTCATTCTAGCATCATACAAAAGAAAACTGTCTGAAAGACAGAGTCCAAAGAGTGCAAGATACAGATGCCTAATCAGAAAGTATGAAAGTGAGTAGCAGTGTCCCCCTAAGTTTGGTCCTAGAACCTCTCATTTTTGGTATTTACATCTCGGGTCCTCGAGCAGACAACCAAGACCTTGGATTAACAAAGTTTGAAAATGATTGCAAATTGGGAGTTGTTAGTAAGGTACCCTGTGTCAACCAGACCCTCCAAAATGAACTCTCCCTTATAAACTTATGGTGTACTATAATGCACTCAAATTAAATGCTAACAAGTGTAGCATCATCACTTTTTGTGGACAACCCCTTCCTCCATTATGCTGTATAGAGAACACACTACAAAAAATGAAGATATAGTCAGGGATATTTGGATTAAAGACTATTTTAGCATCATGTGATGCATATTGTAGGAAATCTTTTGATTTGGTTCAGGTAAATGGCAAAGGAATATCTTCAAGATCTAAAGCAGTAACTGTTCCCTTATACTCAGAATTGATCAGGTTATTTCATGAGTTCACTGCCCCCTTTTGAATATATCTCTTTAAATATTTAAACAACTAAAAATACCCTAGTGGTTTCTAGCCTAAAACATGATGAGCTGAGAGTCCTTGAGATATTGAGGGAGGCTGGAAGGCCTGTCTAGTTATGGAATGTCTCACAGACTTTTGAGGGGAGATCTCTATTTCATTTATCTGGTTGTCCTGGACTTCCTTATGACTCATAAAACCCAATATCTTTCAAGACTAGAATCAGGGGCCTAAATCTTAACTGATGGATAAAACACATTGGAGGCACAGGTTTAAAACCCATTGCCTCCCAAACCTCCATAATAAACTTCTGCATGTTAAGCAGTACAACTATCTTCCTTTAAACATAACCTGGATGACTGAATGGGTATCTACAAATTCACTCATGGATTGATCGGTATGGCCCTCCTGAAGAAAGTGGTTGTCGCCTGAGGGTGGAAACTGGCAAGGCATGAATGGCCATATGACTCAGTGGACTTAGGAGTATCTATGTATCTATAAAAATCTCAATTTTAATTATGGAGAACAGAGGTTGTTTGAAACATAGCCATTGAAATGTGTTTTTGTATCTGAAACAACAGAAACATGTTTTAAGTTTCAAAATGATTTTGAGCTCATACACTGCAAATTCTTAAGATAAAATCATTTGACATTTTACTTTTTAATTGTCCAGTACTACTTTGTTATAACCTTCCTACTGTGTCGAACAATTTCAGGTTCAGATAGTTTTCTTAGTGGCACCTTGAGTTATTGCTGTATGAACTATTTTAATCTTTAGATAAGTTTGATGTTTAATGGAATTAATAAAGAAAGAATTTTAGTCATGTGGCATCAGGAAGAATTGCAACACCACATAAATGGAGGGCAGGTGATAGCCACTGAACAAATAAAACATAAGCCACATTGGAGTTTGGGTGCATTTAATATATGAATGTTTTGTCTTGCCTACATATGATGTCTAAAGTGTGCATCCAAATCTTGTTTATTATGACAGTAGGAGGTTATATTTCTGATGTCATAAAGAGCTGTATATCATTTTCAGTATTGTTACATGTATTTCTCATTCTTGCAGATGTTTGCAGAATTTCTAAATTTCTGTCATAACTTCTAGTTCTCTGGGTCTTAAAAATGTTAAAACAATAGCTGTCTGAAGCATTCACTTGTTTTGCTTTCTGGAATTAGGTGGAGAATAATGTATATTCATGAGGTTAATTCCACCTCAAACAAAGATATTTTAGGATACTTATTAATATTTTATCATTTATTGAAAAGTCTGATTATAAAAATAATTATAGAATTTACACTTTCTTATGCTAGACTTCTTATCTGACAGTCATAATATATTCATACTGAAAAATGGAAATCAGTTTCTGCACAGGTAAATAAAGCAGGCTACTTTATGTCAGAATATTTTTGCTTCATACAGACTCCTTGTTTCTAATTTTTACTTGGTTACATTCCTGTGGGCAAATTATGATAAATGGATAGCTCAGACATCAGAGCAGTTCCACTTTTACCTCCTTCTAATTCTGTTACAGCAAGCAAAAAGGAGCGCCACTTCCTGCTGAAATGTATATTTCTTGGTAATACTGAAATGCTAATTTTATTTCACAGACCGTACTTCAAAACAAGCACTGTTTTATTTTGGTTTTCTATAATATTATGGAACAAACCTAGATTTTAAAGTTCACCACTTTATAGAAATGTATTATAGTTTGTATAGCATTCACCCTTTCAGTTTTAAAGTTTTTTCATCATTATGGCTGGGATTTGTAGACATTCAGTGCACCGTGTAATGAAACTACTATGGTTAGTGACGATGTAAAGGGGTGGACATTTATAAGACTCATATAGTATGGCCGTGCATTGTTCATAATATGTGGTATGCCACGCATGATAATGAGTGCATAATGGCATATAAATTAGGAACCCCATGAAAATGAGCCACACAGATAATGTAAATCAAGAAACTCAAGATGGAGGACAGATTCAAAAGCACATAGAATGGAAATGTTGCACAGAAGGGTCGCCCCATTATGAAGATTAAGATTCATGAGGCACATCACAGGAGCCATGCTAGGAATAGCTGTGGTAGTAGCATTGCAGCATGTGTTGGGAGTCTTCATCAGAGCCAGAACTCAGAATGATGCATGTTGGCACTATCTGTGACAAAACAAGGGGAAAAGGCAGCACCTGTCATGGCAGTACCTCACAGAGCAACAGATGGTGAACCCTTTTCAAGTGGGCAGGAATAGTCTAAGGGACCTAGTAATGCCACCCACAAGAGGGGTCGAGGGAGATGCATAATATGCTAATTCTTGTGGATACAATTATAAGTATGGTATTAACTATCTTAGATACAGGAAACTTCCAGTGATCTAGATGTAACATATTATCTATATCACTAGCATCAGCCTTTTGAATTTTAAATCAGTTCAGCATTATGCTACAGCATGTGGAGAAGGATATCTGGTTCCCAGAACAGCACAGCAAAAACTAACACATGTGGTCCTTTTGTGATATAAGCCATTTTCCTGAGGTGCTGGTAGCCATAAAATGTATCCATGTTGCTATCAAGGTGCCAACAGGTCTTGATAGACTGCAATACATAACATAACACAAAGGGCTATTGACTCTCTGTCCTGCCAGGTTATCTGCAATACCATAGGCATACTTTTTATAATGTGTCTGTGCACCAAATGGATAGTTCATAAAAGTCAGACATATGGCACATATCCAACCTATACCAACAGCTTCTGAGAAGGGATTTTACAACCTATACCAATAGTTATGTGAGGGTATTTTCTGCAGGGTCTCTGGGTTGATAGGTACACATATGTGCCAGGTCGATGGGCCTTTGCTCATAAGTACCATGCATGAAGGAATGAGGCAACATATAATATGTTGCTTGTTGGTGCTGCCAGGTATGCCTTGGAGCCCTGGTTTATGAGTCCATTATGCAATCCCAAAAACATGTAGTAAATATCCTATAAAACACTTCACACAGAACTGCAATCATAGTGGAGCAGGTATTTAGACTACTGAATGGATGCGTTTAATGTTTAGACTGCTTAAGAGGGGCACTGCAGTATAACTAGGATATATGCAACAACATATTTGTTGCATCTGTGTCAAACTGTACAATATGGTATTGCAAAAACAAATGGTACAGCAGGAAAAAATCATGGAAAGACTGGCTATACAAGTCTCAGCAGCAGCAAAAAGGCAGGGTGGTGACTTAAGGATGGAACATGTCACAGCAAAGGCAGAGGGAAGTGCAATACATTGCAGCACTGACAAAGAAGTGGTTTCTGATTTATAACAATGGACACAGATAGAGAACTAAGAAATACATGCAGTATCACATCCAAGTTATACAAGACAGTGCATGGAATGGCCACGGTGTGCTTCAGATATCATCATGCCAGTGTAGATCATAGGGTGGGCAGTGCAGAGTCATTTCCACTTGCACTGGTGGTGGGGACACAGTGACTTGTGCCTTTAACGCTAAAATTCAGAGGGGTAGCTGGATGAATCAGTATCCATGGCTGATACCATAAGCCAGCATCCCACCTGGTGCAGCTCTTCAAATGAAAAGCAAAGAAAAGGAATTTTACTTTCTAGTGATCAAGTTATTGCAGGTACATCTACGAACCTCTTCCAAACTGCTAGCTTTTCCACTGCAGAGCAAAATACAGAAAAAAAGATCTTTTCTATAATAACCTGATCACTACTTTGTAGTGATTGGATGGATTATAACAGTTGCATCCATGGATATAACCTGATGGCTATCAGTTTATTACAGTTACATCCAAGCCCCTTCCCTCCAAGTAGATCTTCAACTGAAAAGCAAATAAATAAATAAATACATAAATAAATCAGGATAATGCATGGCCAATCACTCCCTCCCAACACTTTGTGCCCAGAGTGATTGCTCCTCTTGCATCATCCTACATATAATTCTGCTGAAATGTGAGGCAGGGTTACAGAAAGTAGGCACATAAGCCACTTAATCTGGAAGATTGTGGAGAGATGTAGATTGCATACTGTAGTGGTGGTGCCATGATGCTGATGGTTTCTGCTATTCATTCTGTTGTTTAGTATTGTCTAGGTTTGTGTGGTTCATGGCCTGGAAGGTATGGACTATGAGACTGTGGGAATGGACCATGATGATGCATCAAATGTGTTGTGCTTCAGTCACAGCTCTGCCTTTTGCCAGAACAACACCTATGACTGGGAGTGGCAGACTGTGTGCCTACAGGTGGCACTGATTAAATCTTACCAACAGTCTGTACAGTTTTACTTGTGGCAACCTGTGCTGTACTACCTCACATATGGACCCACCCATAGCCATGGGTTGCATGGTCTGCAAAAGCAGATCAGATGGTGGTTACAGTATGTTTCCTAGCTGGGTGCATGGAGGCCACATTTGCCACCAGTGACCTTAGCATCAGTGTGTGTTAACTGTTCCTACACTAAAGCTCACTGTGCGGTTGGTGCATGTCCTCTCTCAGGGCATGGAGTGCAGTCAACATTTCCACAATGTTAATGATAGCAGCCATCAGCACCTGGATCACAGATCAGTACATTTGATTAATGCCAAGTGTCATAGCCTTTTTAGGAATAGTCCTGGAATCATGACAATGCCACATCACATCCCTCCCACTCACACACATATTTCTCATATAATAGGTATGCACATTTCAGACACAGTGCTCATGTCAGATGCTCTATAGGCTGACAATACAGGTGGAGCCCATGTGGGACTCTCCACTACAGATTGACTTTCATACCCTGATAAGGCTACATGCTTGGCTTGTACTTCTAGATATTTCTGTGAAATGGTGGACGTGGATGACCCCGCCACATATAATTTAGACAGTGTAACTGCATTACTAGATCAGCCACATGCATGTTGCCATTGCCATCAATCAAAAGGCACCCTGCAGATGTCAGTCCTATGTTGTATTGGACCCTCCACCATTGGAACCTATGAAAGTGTGAATGCATATGACACCACAGTCAGACCATATATGTATGCCCCCATGACCCTCTGTAACATGCGTACTGCTACACATGGAAATACTGCTATAGAATAAGTTGAAAAAATACCTTGTCATGTAGATGCTGCAACTACAGCCAAGAGATGTGTGGTAGGACAGATATGTAGGTGACATCACATGTGCTACAGTCTAATGTTATGGATGTTAATAACCTGATGTTTCCCCTTTAGCACATGGATGCTTGATGCCAGCTTAATTCCACATCTAAACCACCCCAGGCATCAGTGGTCATTCTGTCTGAACTACAAATGACAACAACATCTCCAAAGCCTGAGAGAGTCACCTCTGTCAGTGGTTCATCCTCTATGGTGGACCTGTATTTCACATTGTTCTGTGCCTTTTGCTTTGCTTCAAGTATCATATCAATAACCCTTGTCAAACATGTTAATGAGACCTATTATGGCTGCCCATAAAATGTACATCAGGAAGCAGTCTCTTCCAGATCTAGTCCTGATAATGTCAAGTTGTTTTAGGGAATGGCAGTGGTGGGCATGGTAGGGGGCACTGGTTGCAAATTTTTCTATTTGATTGCAACAAGTGTTGAGTTTGGCAATTTCAATTTTGGGTAAGTTGATGAGAATGGGTGAGGCATAGAATATGGTGGAAAGAAGGTGAGTTTGAGCAATTGTTCTCCTAGCAGGTTATGTTAGAAAATGTTTATTTTTATATAGGCTGTCCAGTTTTTTGTGGATATTTTTAATAGTTTGATTTATATGTGGATCAAATTTGAGGTTATTATCAATGGTAACTCCTAGCAATTTAGTGTAAGTGTCAGGGGAGATGCTGGTGCCATCTCTGAACATTATATTAAATGGGATGGGTACTGTGGTTGATTTGTTAGGTGTAAAAAGCAATAGTTTGTTTTTTGGGTGGTATTCAGTATTAGGTTTTTGTTAGGAAACCAGTTTTTGGTGGTACGGAAGGCTTTTGGGGTTATAGAGAGAAGTTTCTGAGGGTCATTGGCTGAACAGACAAGTGTTGAGTTGGTGGCATATTGTATAACTGCTGCATCCTGACAGATGCTGTGGAGATTATTAGTGAAAATGGAGAATAAGAGGGGACCTAAAATGGAACCTTGTGGGACTCCTGTGGTGATGGGTAGCAGTGAGGATAGTTTGTTATCCCACTGTACTGCTTGTTATCTTCCCTGTAGATAGTTCTGAAACCAAGCTAATGCTTGGTTACTAAGGCCAAGGTCAGTAAGGGCTTGCAATAATTTAAGATGGTTGACCATATCAAAGGCCTTAGATAGGTCCAGGAATATGGCAGAGGTTAAATTGCCTGTGTGTTTCTTTTGGTTGATGAGGTTTGTGAAGGAGAGTAGGGCAGTGGTTGTGCTATGAGCTGGCCTAAATCCATGCTGGGCAGGTGAAATAAATTGGTTGTTAAGAAGGCATGGCATAAGTTGGTGGTGTATGCATTTCTCAAGTATTTTACCTAGTGGAGACAGGATGGTTATGGGGAGATAGTTGGTGACATTGGTGGAGGTTCCGCCTTTATGGAAGGGGATAATATAGGAGGTCTTCCAGATGGGTGGTATTGAGGTTTCTGAGACAGATCTGTTTAGTAGGATGGATATGGGGAAGGCAAGTTTATTGACAGCCAACTGAAAGTATTCAGCAGGTAATCCATCAGCTGTTAGTGTGGTAGGTTTAATTTTGGTTAGCAGCCTTTTGACAAAGCTGGAAGGGATGGGTTGAAATTGGAAGGTAGTTTTGTGTCTATCTACAGATTGTGGGTAATTAGTAGTGGCAGTTGTAGGCTGTTTTTGAACAAGATTAGAAATAGTTTCAATGAAGTATTTGTTAAAAGTGTCTGGTATATTTGTGATTTCGCTAGTGGAGGTAGGAGATGGGGTAGAGGGTCTGCCAGGGTAGAGTAATTTGTTTATTCCTGCCCAGAATTTCTTGGGGTTATTTTGATGCTTGTTTTGTAGCTTTAGGAAATAATTATTTTTATCTAGGATAACTGATTTTTTGTCTCATTTCTGAGTTTTTGGAATTGTACCTTAGCTGCTGGGGTTTTGTGGCTCTCCAGATATACCAGGCTTTGTTAGTTCTGGAAATTCTCTTTTTAGTCTCTGGCAAGCCAGGGGCTGCTTTTGTTTTGATAATGTTAAAGGGATAAAGTTAAAGGTATTAACATTTATCTGGAAAATATTATCAATGATACCCTAGTGTGGGATTAGGTCAACACTTTTGTGTGGTCAAGATATATGGTTTGCATTGATTTTCACCCATCTATTGCTTCAGTATCCTTTTCAAAGAAGTCAACCTGGTTAAGTAGGTAAGATCTCTCCTTGATAAAACCAAACTAATGTCAAGAGTTTGTAGGTTACTGATGTACTTTTTTATCAGTTCCACAAGGACCCTTTCCATATCCTTACTAATGAGACTGACCAGATTTATGGATCTATAAATGCCTGGATAAATTAATGCCACATCTTTATGCATGGGGGTGAATGTTGGTATTCTCCATTCAACTGGCACAAAGCTTTTTTGGAGACTGATGCTGATTAGCCTTTGCAGGGGGGAAGTGGGTTGACAGGTACTGTTTCAGGGTGGACAGGAGGCATACTGGAATGTTATGTAGCCCCATAGCTACAGTATTTTTAGCTTTGGATAGTGCATTGAAGGCTTCTTCTTTGGAGATTTGAGGGGGTGTATAGGTGCAGATATGTATTGTGGGAATGTAGGGAGGTGAAGTTAGAGCTTAACTTATAAGAAAACAGTGTAAGAAACTTCTCTGTGTGGAAGATTTTCAGTCCATATATTTCTAGTTAATCACTGTATATTAATCAGATCAGACAATGGTAGTAGAAGTAGCGAACGTAAACTCATCAAGTCAAAACAAAACAAAACAAAAAGTAATAATAGAAAATATATAGTTGTAAAGCATTACTAAGTATTCGAAAGTAATCCAAGCAAGGCAGGCAGTCTGTTTCCAGTCGAAAATCCTTTATTAAGTACACAGACAAGCGATCCAAGTAAAACAAAAATAGAATAATAATTTCCTTACAAGCTTTCTAAATATATATATACTTTTTATTAGGCATGGGAGTGGTTTATTGTGCTGTAAAACAAAGTGTTATTGGTACACATGTTAAATTCACATCCCTTCCCCCATCAGTGTGACATTCGAGCTGGTCCTGCCCTACTTAGTAGCTGTCATAATAATATATAAACCTCCGATGAACGAAAAAGAAACCAAGAACTAAATGGTTGGAAACAAGACGCTCTCCACGAGATACTAGGATAATTTCCTTTTATTAACTGATGAACTTGAAGTGCGTTCAGTATCATGCACTTTTCGACAAGTGAATACTCAACTTCTTCAGAATACAAAACAGTGGAGCCTTCTAAAAGGCTACCTTTATACATCAATCAATTAAAACTAATTAAAACCTTTAATGAGCCTGTTAATCTAAATGTAAGCAAACATTTTATGCTGCAGCCATTAAAAACAATGTGTTGAAACCAGTGTTTTAAAGAGGGCAAATCCTGCAAGACATATACATGCTTAATCCTGTACAGTTAAGCCCCAACAGTAAAAAGTTTAAAAGTAAAGTCCATCACAATATAAGTAACACCACTTATATGAATATATAAAGTGTATGTGTTTACTTATTCAGTATTTAATATACGAATATAATATAAGTCATCACCTGTATCTGAGACCATCCCCCATTCTACAAGTCTCTACTATTTGAAAGTTTGACAACTTTAAACAATGTAAGGCGATTTTATAGAACAGTTTTTAAAATGTTTTTTAAAAAAAACACAATTGTAATGGTTAAAGGTACCATGCAACTGAAAATGAAAATAAACAAATCTTACTGTAAGCAAGGCTACATTCCTACTTCCTTTACACTTAGTTGCACATACAGTACTGAATGTACCCTGTGTAGGAATTTGTTTTATGCAATGATTTTTGATCTTGTGTATGTGTAAGTATATGTAAAGCGTCCACCTATTATGTAGACGTAGGGGGGAGGGGGGGGTAAGGAATGATTTCACTACCTCTCTAAGTTCTTTAGCCTCAGTATACACTGAATTGATCACATTTCGTTAATGCCAGGTCTCTGATTAGCATTAACCCTCAATTGCCAAAGGAGCTCTTTCCTTTCGAGTTTTAGTGAATCATGACCACCCCTTCCATCACTGACCTGTTGGTCAATGGCCCTAAATTTAAACTCGTGTCCTGGGTAACAGATTGTCCAATGCCCTGGCTAGGCATGTCAATGAACACCCAGGACGTAATGTGCTCAATTCAGTGTATACTGAGGCTAAAGAACTTAGAGAGGTAGTGAAATCATTCCTTACCCCCCTCCCCCCTACGTCTACATAATAGGTGGACGCTTTACATATACTTACACATACACAAGATCAAAAATCATTGCATAAAACAAATTCCTACACAGGGTACATTCAGTACTGTATGTGCACTAAGTGTAAAAGAAGCAGGAATGTAGCCTTGCTTATAGTAAGGTTTATTTTTATTTTCAGTTGCATGGTACCTTCTACCATTACAATTGTGTTTTTTAAAAACATTTTAAAAACTGTCCTATAAAATTGCCACACATTGTTTAAAGTTGTCAAACTTTCAAATAGTAGAGACTTGTAGAATGGGGGATGGTCCCAGATACAGGTGATGACTTATATTTTATTGCATATTAAATACTGAATAAGTAAACACATACACTTTATATATTCATATAAGTGGTGTTACTTATATTGTGATGGACTTTATTTTTAAACTTTTTACTGTTGGGGCTTAACTGTACAGGATTAAGCATGTATATGTCTTGCAGGATTTGCCCTCTTTAAAACACTGGTTTCAACACATTGTTTTTAATGGCTGCAGCATAAAATGTTTGCTTACATTTAGATTAACAGGTTCATTAAAGGTTTTAATTAGTTTTAATTGATTGATGTATAAAGGTAGCCTTTTAGAAGGCTCCACTGTTTTGTATTCTGAAGAAGTTGAGTATTTACTTGTCGAAAAGTGCATGATACTGAACGCACTTCAAGTTCATCAGTTAATAAATATAATAATATATAACCCTTATGTACTTTAAATAAAATTATGTAATGATGTGGTACCTTTTATTTAACCAAATTATTAAGTAGATTATTAAGTCTGTGATTTTATCCAAGACAATATACTACATGGCTGGAAATATATCAACCTTAGTTCATTTGGCAATCAAAAAAAAAAAAAAATATATATATATATATATATATATATATATATATACATATATACATTTTGCATGTAAAAATCAATTTCACTTTTCATAACCTATTGTTAACAAAGATCACTTTCGTCCTTCTAGACTTCTTCAGGTCTGTGTACAAGAACCCTAAAAACCTATATAATTGTATAATTAGTTAGTATTGTTATTATACATAATTTTGAATAAAGTGGAAAAAAGAACCAGAAAAAAATAAAAATAAGAAAAAATGTATGTATGATTATGGAAACAAAATATACACTTAAATTTCAACTGATTTAAAATGTTATTTAAAACCAATTTGTAGAATAAAATAAAATAAAATACAATTAGTCATGTAAACAATGTGGCAATTTTTTAAGTTCCAGTGCACTTTTAATTGAACAGTAGTAGTTTAGTCCAGGCTTCCTAAAAGAGTTCAGCTTTAATTGCCACATGAGTTCATGTTTCTCCAGAATATTCGGGATGTCTCCTTCAAGATCATCCATGTCTATGCGATCCAGGATCTGGAACTTAAAACCTGTGTGTCTTTTATGAAGAGAAAGGTGTTTGGCTAGTGCATTATTTTTACATCCAAAGCGGATTTCTGACAGATGACATGAAATCCTACGCTTGAGTTTATTTACAGTCTTGCCCACATAGAATGCATCACATTCATTGCACTGTGCCCTGTAAATTACCTTTTAGTGTTACAGTCACCTCCTGCACTGGTTTTAATGATCTTCTTTAAATAAGGGCAATAAAAACGATCACCCTGCTGTATAAATATACAAAATTTACAATTAGTTTCACATCTTTTAGTGCTTTTCTAACATGGTCTAGGTTTAAATTCAACAAAACTTCTAATGTTCCTGGCCTTCCTATAAAATAATGATGGGGCTTCACCTAAGATGTTAATCAGAAAAGGGTTTCCTGTGACAATGTCCCAGTCTTTTTCAATAATATTTTTGATACTGTGATAATCCAAAGTGTATGTCAGGATGCAGCTATTTTTGCATTTGTTATTCTCTGTGGAATTGCTTAACATTTTTCTACTGGGGAGGTTGAGTGAAGGTGCTTCAGTCCTTTTCAGTTCTATAATGGGTTCCAGGATGTTTTTTAACATCTGACTTTCATAGCCTCTCACTAGAAAATCATTCTCTAAGTTGTTCAGGTTTCTCAAAAATGGTTCCATCTCTGTGGTAATTCGAGCTAATCTATAGCCTTGGGACTTCACTACATTATACTTGTTTTTTTTAGGATGTAGACTTTTACTGTGGAGTAATAAGTTAACCCTTGTTGGTTTTCTGAATAGATCAGTGGTGATTCTGTTATTGTTGGTGTCCTTGGAAATCTGCATATCTAAGAAAGTGGTTGAAGTACAGCTATGGGAAGAGGTAAACTTCAGGAAGGGGGTTGTTTGATTGAGGTAAGTGATAAAATCTCCAAGCTGCAAGGTGTCACCTTCCCACACAATAAGCACATCATCAATAAAACGTAAATAGCATGTGATTTGCTGCATGTAATCTGTGTTGTTTAGCACAAATTCCTCCACCCATTTGCCCAGGGCTATGTTAGCTATGCTGGGAGCCATGGCAGCCCCCATTGCTGTAACATATTTTTGTTTGTAGTGTTTGCCATTGAAAGTAAAGACATTGAAGTTCAGTACAAGATTAATGAACTTGCTTAACTTTTGCTGTTATGCCTGTGTACCCTGATTATG
This sequence comes from Protopterus annectens, assembly GCF_019279795.1. Classification (NCBI taxonomy): domain Eukaryota; kingdom Metazoa; phylum Chordata; order Ceratodontiformes; family Protopteridae; genus Protopterus; species Protopterus annectens. The sequence continues at coordinate 442,029,021 of NC_056733.1, forward strand.
TTTTTTAAAAGACTCCATAGCTGCTGTTATACAGTAATTGTGAGGGAGCACTGTGTACAAGGATTCCACATCAATAGTTACCAAAATACTGTCAGCTTCCACTGTAACGTTTTTTATTTTCTTCAAAAAAATCCATTGAATCTCTTATGTATGACTTATTCTTTTCTGCTAGCGGTTTCAGCAAGTAATCAAGGTAAATGGCTGTGGCTTCAGTAAGGGAACCTCCACTTCTACCACCGGTCTATAAGGTGGGTCTTCTCTGTTCTTGTGTGGCTTTGGTATTCCAAAAAAGTAAGGTAAACGTGGGCATGGGCTCCATAAATAATTATAAAGATTTTCAGTGATAAGTTTTTCTTCCCATAATGTGGTGAGATTAGTGTTCCATAAATCATATGCTCTTTTTTATGTCATCCATGGTAAATAACTCATAAAATCTGTTATCCTCCAGCATGTTCTCTATCTTTTGGTTGTAGCTAGTGGTATCAGTCACAAGTATACCGCCTCCCTTGTCTGCCTTCATTACATGCCTGGATTTATCATTGCCTAGCACAAGCAATGCTTTTCTTTCTTCCTGTGTTAAGTTATAAAGTTTTTTCTTTGGAGGTTTTTTAAGCAGTTTCCTGATATCCATCTCACATTTCACTTCAAAAGCAGCTAGTGTTTGATGTAGTGGTGGACAATGGCTGCTAGGCCTTTTTATAGTTTCATCAATAGGCTTATTTTCAGTGTCATTACTTTTGCCATGAAAGTGCACCCTTAAGTTGAGCTTCCTCACAAACATTTTAAGGTCTATCAGTAGCTGAGCAACCTCACTCCTGCAGCTTGGCACAAAAGTAAGTCCTTTGGATAACACACTTTTTTCCTCTTCAGTCAGTGCTTTAACAGAGTGGTTCCAAATAAGTGGAGCACCTGTTATTGTGGTACCTCTTGTTGTTGTTATTGTACCTGTTATTGTGGCTGGTTCCTCCGAGGATGTTCCTGTGAGGAAGCTTAACTTAAAGGTACAGTTTAATGGCAAAAGTAATGACACTGAAAATAAGCCTATTGATGAAACTATAAAAAGGCCTAGCAGCTATTGTCCACCACTACATCAAACACTAGCTGCTTTTGAAGTTAAATGTCAGATGGATATCAGGAAACTGCTTAAAAAAACCTCCTAAGAAAAAACTTTATAACTTAACACAGGGAGAAAGAAAAGCATTGCCTGAGCTAGACAATGATAAATCCAGGTGTGTAATGAAGGCAGACAAGGGAGGAGGTATACTTGTGACTGATACCACTAGCTACAACCAAAAGATAGAGACCATGCTGGAGGATAACAGATTTTATGAGTTATTTATCATGGATGACATAAAAAGAGCATATGATTTATGAAACACTAATCTCACCACATTATGGGAAGAAAAACTTATCACTGAAAATCTTTATAATTATTTATGGAGCCCATGCCCACGTTTACCTTACTTTTTTGGAATACCAAAGCCACACAAGAACAGAGAAGACCCACCTTATAGACTGGTGGAAGCAAGTGGAGGTTCCCTTACTGAAGCCACAGCCATTTACCTTGATTACTTACTGAAACCTCTAGCAGAAAAGAATAAGTCATACATAAGAGATTCAATGGATTTTTTTGAAGAAAATAAAAAATGTTACAGTGGAAGCTGACAGTATTTTGGTAACTATTGATGTGGAATCCTTGTACACAGTGCTCCCTCACAATTACTGTATAACAGCAGCTATGTAGTCTTTTAAAAAACATAATCAGGGTACACAGGCACAACTGCAAAAGTTAAGCAAGCTCATTAATCTTGTACTGGACTTCAATTTCTTTACTTTCAATGGCAAACACTACAAAGAAAAAACTGTTATAGCAATGGGGGCTGCCATGGCTCCCAGCATAGCTAACATAGCCCTGGGCAAATGGGAGGAGGACTTTGTGTTAAACAACACAGATTACATGCAGCATATCACATGCTATTTACATTTTATTGATGATGTTTTTATTGTGTGGGAAGGTGACACCTTGCAGCTTGGAGATTTTATCACTTACCTCAATCAAACAACCCCCTTCCTGAAGTTTACCTCTTCCCATAGATGTACTTCAACCACTTTCTTAGATATGCAGATTTCCAAGGGCACCAACAATAACAGAATCACCACTGATCTATTCAGAAAACCAACGAGGGTTAACTTATTACTCCACAGTAAAAGTCTACATCCTACAAAAACCAAGTATAATGTAGTGAAGTCCCAAGTCTATAGATTAGCTTGAATTACCACAGAGATGGAACCATTTTTGAGAAACCCGAACAACTTAGAGAATGATTTTCTAGTGAGAGGCTATGAAAGTCAGATGTTAAAAAAATCCTGGAACCCATTATAGAACTGAAAAGGACTGAAGCACCTTCACTCAACCTCCCCAGTAGAAAAATGTTAAGTAATTCCACAGAGAATAACAAATGCAAAAATAGCTGCATCCTGACATACACTTTGGATTATCACAGTATCAAAAATATTATTGAAGAAAACTGGGACATTGTCACAGGAAACCCTTTTCTGATTAACATCTTAGGTGAAGCCCCATCATTTGTTTATAGGAAGGCCAGGAACATTAGAAGTTTTGTTGAATATAAACCTAGAACATGTGAGAAAAGCACTAAAAGATGTGAAACTAATTGTACATTTTGTATATTTATACAGCAAGGTGATAGTTTTTATTGCCCTTATTTAAAGAAGATCATTAAAACCAGTGCAGAGGATGACTGTAACACTAAAAAAGTAATTTACAGGACACAGTGCAATTAATGTGATGCATTCTATGTGGGCAAGACTGTAAATAAACTCAAGTGTAGGATTTCATGTCATCTGTCAGAAATCCGCTCTGGATGTAAAAATAATGCACTAGCCAAACACCTTTCTCTTCATAAAAGACACACAGGTTTTAAGTTCCAGATCCTGGATCGCATAGACATGGGTGATCTTGAAGGAGACATCCCGAATATTCTGGATAAACATGAACTTATGTGACAATTAAAGCTGAACTCTTTTAGGAAGTCTGGACTAAACTACTACTGTTCAATTAAAAGTGCACTGGAACTTAAAAAATTGCCACATTGTTTACATGACTAATTGTATTTTATTTTATTTTATTCTACAAATTGGTTTTAAATAACATTTTAAATCAGTTGAAATTTAAGTGTATATTTTGTTTCCATCATCATACATACATTTTTTCTTATTTTATTTTTTTCTGGTTCTTTTTTCCACTTTATTCAAAATGATGTGTAATAACAATACTAACTAATTATACAATTATATAGGTTTTTAGGGTTCTTGTACACAGACCTGAAGAAGTCTAGAAGGACAAAAGCCATCTTTGTTTACAATAGGTTATGAAAAGAGAAATTGATTTTTTACATGCAAAATGTATATATATATTTATATATTTTATGAAAAGATAAATTGATTTTTTACATGCAAAATGTATATATATATTTATATATTTTTTTGATTGCCAAATGAACTAAGGTTGATATATTTCCAGCCATGTAGGATATTGTTTTGGATAAAATCACAGACTTAATAATCTACTTAATAATTTGGTTAAATAAGAGGTACTACATCATTATATAATTTTATTTAAAGTACATAAGGGTTATATATTATTATGACAGCTACTAAGTAGGGCAGGACCAGCTCGAATGTCACACTGATGGGGGAAGGGATGTGAATTTAACATGTGTACCAATAACACTTTGTTTTACAGCACAATAAACCACTCCCATGTCCGATAAAAAGTATATATATATTTAGAAAGCTTGTGAGGAAATTATTACTCTATTTTTGTTTTACTTGGATCACTTGTCTGTGTACTTAATAAAGGATTTTCGACTGGAAACAGACTGCCTGCCTTGCTTGGATTACTTTCGAATACTTAGTAATGCTTTACAATTATATATTTCCGATTATTACTTTTTGTTTTGTTTTGTTTTGACTTAAGACGAGTTTACGTTCGCTACTTCTACTACCATTGTCTGGTCTGATTAATATACAGTGATTAACTAGAAATATATGGACTGAAAATCTTCTACACAGAGAAGTTTCTTACACTGTTTTGTTTTTGGACCCACTGCACTTTAATGGGTTGTTTTGATACTTCGGGGATACCACGGAGATTACTTGTTTTTTGTAGCTTAACTTATAAGCATGCAGGTGTGGTATGTTCTGTAGGTCAAAGTATTTGATCTCATTTACTATACGTTATGCACAATGCTATACGTTGTTCCTAAGATTTCAAACATAGTTAAATAAGGCTTTGTGGTTTTTCACTTCACATTGTGGCTATTTTACCTCATATCTAGCTTTGGCGGATTTATCAAAGTTTCTTGAGTTTAACAAAAGCATTTCTTTTGCATATTGACTGTTACATTTACTTTTATTTGCTAACAGTTTTTTCTTCTGTTATAGAGCTTGTTTATGTTTGGGTTGCACAATAGGAATTTATTTTTAAATTTGGCATTGTATTTACTTTGGAGAGGGACAGATGCATCCAACCAGCTATTCACACATGCATAGAATTTAGCTATAAAGGTTTCTGCATACTCAATGTAGTCACTGGGTTTGAAGAGGATGTGGAATTTAGCATGGCCATCACTGAGTTTTAGTTGACTTGCCTTGACATAATCCTTGAATATAGAGGTACTGGGAGATGCTTTGAAGAAAGTTGAGGCCTATTACAAATGGGACCCCGTGTTGAATGATGCCACTGTCTTTACCCTTTTTGAGATGGAGTGCCATCACCGCTGAGATGACTTGATGTAGTATTTCCCTGACCCGCTTCAGGAATGGGAGCAGAGGTTCAGGACAGAAAGTGAAAGAGATGCGCTGTCAGTATTTATTTTGTGGCATTGTCATTGCCATGTCCTATGCACAATATTGCACATGTATGTTTAACAGTGCATAGTACACCATGAAAAACTTTTCAAAAGTAAACCATGTTAATACCAAGGTGGAAAGTTTCAAAGCCCCCATGCTAAAGATAATGCTGTCCAAGCTGCAAAATCCTTTACTAACACATTCTACGGGCACCTATAAGAATGCATGGATCGTGCTATTCCAAGCAAAACCAAGACTCACTTCTCCAAGAAAAGGAAACCAGTCTGGTGGACCCCTGCCATAAACAAGCTATACAATAGAAGGAGGAAACTAGTACAGAAAAGAGTAAAATCCCAAGAAGGGAAGACATACCTGATCAGTATCACCAAGAAACTGCGATCCTTCATAAAATCATCCAAGGCGAGCTTCAAAAGAAAATTTGCCAAGGACTCCAAAAATAACCACAAGGCATTCTTTAGTTATGTCAAGAATCTAAGTGGCAATGCTCAGATCTGCTCAGAGTTAGTGCAGAATGGCACAAAATACACTGAACTGACTGATATCGCAATCATCCTGGCAGACAGGTTCAGTGCAAACTTCACCCCCTCCCACCCCCAAAAGGGTTCATAACCACACCAGAAGAATGTAGAGCCCCTGAAATCACAGACAGGTTAAAACATCCCTCTCCAAAGCCAAAAACACAGTATCAATGGGAACAGACGGTGTCCCAGGCTGCATCCTACATGAGCTCAAAGACAAACTAACCCCTCACCTAAACACACTGCTCAAACTCAGCCTCTCCACAGGCTACGTACCCATAGAGTGCAACACAGCAATGGTTATTCTGCTCCACAAAGGTGGAGCCAAAACAGACACCGGGAACTATCGCCCTATAAGCCTGACTAGCTTGGTCTGCAAGGCTATGGTGCACATCATCATGGAACTCATTAACAGAGATATTGGGAACCTCCAAAAACTGGACCTTACCCAGTTTGGCTTTGTTAAAGGCAGATCATGCCTCCTAAACCCAGTGGACTTCTTTGACACAGTTACCAAGGTTATAGATGAGGGAAAGGTGGTACTCAGAGTCTACCTACACCTCGCAAAGGCCTTCGATACCATTCCCCATTCTGGTATTATAGATAAGATTACCAGCCTGAACATAAACCCCTACATCACAAGATGGGTTGCCAACTGGCTCATGGACAGAACCCACATGGTGAGAGTTGCGGGAGCTAGGTCCGACTCTAAACTGGTTACACGTGGCATTCCCCAGGGCTCAGTCCTAGGACCCCTCCTGTTCAGCATATACTTCTCAGAGATACAGGCAAGCACAGGAGGACTATGGCTGACCAAGTTCACAGATGACTGCAAACTAGGCGCTATATTTGACTCTCCAGCTGACACAGACATCCTTCAAAAGGGTCTCACTGAGACAGATACCTAGTGTCAAAATCATGGCCTCAAGCTAAATGGCTAAAAGTGCATAGTCATTCCCTTTGGAAAAAACAAAGTACGCACAAACTAACACATAGGTAGTAGTCCCTTAAATACGGAAAACATAATAAGGGATCTGGGGACCTAAGTAGATAGTAATCTCTCCTTTGATAATCACATTGCCAAAGTGGTTAGAAAATCCTTCTATGTGGTCCACCTAATCACAAAAGAGTTTGCATCCAGATCAAAAGAGTTCATTGTGGCCCTCTACTAATTGCTCAACAGACCCATCATAGATACAGCACCCCATCTGGGATGTACCTTACAAGACACCTAAAACAGCTGGAAAGACCACAGAAGTACCTCACCAAGAGGATCACTGGCCTCAAACAGATGCTCTATGCAGCTCGACTGAAGAAACTCCAGCTGTACTCCAGGTGATCTCTGCCTGGCATACAAGGCCATGTCCAACCCAGAATTGATGGACATGCTCCACCTAAAGAAAACCTTATTCCCTCGAGCCACACGCTCTAGGGATCTAAACCTCACCACAACAATAAATAGGACGTGCTGGAGGGATAGATTCCTGTGTCAGAGACTTCCCATGCTTTGGAACAAGATTCCAATCTACATTAGGCAGAACTCTTTGCTAAAACTCTTCAAGAGAAACCTTGACGAGTGGATGGGAAACAGAAAGTTTACTCCGGGGATCACTTCAGTAGCTCTGCTGGACAGAGGCACAGGAAACTAATCTAAGGGGGTGGTGAAAGCCAACACATTCTGGCTAGGCTTATAAATGCCTTTGGGCAGATAGCCTAGTACCTACCTATGAACCTATGAACCTATAGCTTCAGAAGATTGAAGCACCATCAGCATCAGCAGAGTATATACTTACTCTTTACCAGTCCCCTGTACAACTGTGACTGTGTTTGTAGCATATTTGTATGATAACTTGTTCCCATTTTATCCTCATTAGGCAGGTCTGCTTGTAGAAGAGGAAGAGGAGTGGCTGAAGTTACCTCAGTCTCTGCCAGCTGCTGTCTCCAGTGCTGGATTACAAATGGTTGTCAAGTCTGCCTCTCAGGAGGGGAATGATGGTCTCACTGCTGTCAGTAATGTGGAGGGTCAACGTTGCCCTTTGTTTCTGTCACAAATTAAGTGTTGAAAGCTCCTCACCTGTAGTGGACGAAAGGAGTCTTCAGTGGTATCTTGGCATCAGTTGTGGATGCTGGCACTGCCAAAGTGTGCCAGCAACTGGATAATGCCCTGACAGTGTGGAGCAGCTCCTTCTGGCACTGGACATCAAGAAAAAACAATGGCTAATATCAGTAGTCATCATCATCTTTCGGCTTTTCCCGTTAGGGGTCGCCACAGCGAATAATCTCTTTCCATTTCTTCCTATCCAATGCATCTTGCTCTGTCACACCAGCCGCCTGCATGTCCTCTCTCACCACGTCCATAAATCTTATCTTAGGCCTTCCTCTTTTCCTCTTACCTGGCAGCTCCATCCTTAGCATCTTTTTCCCAATATACCCATCATCCCTCCTCAGCACATGTCCAAACCAACACAATCTCATCTCTCTTGCTTTGTCTCCAAACTGTCCAACATGAGCCGACCCTCTAATATACTGATTCCTAATCCTATCCACCCTAGTCACACCGAGTGCAAATCTTAACATCTTTAACTCTGCCACATCCAGCTCTGACTCCTGCCTTTTTGTCAATGCCACTGTCTCCAACCCATATAACATAGCTGGTCTCACAACCCTCTTGTAGACCTTCCCTTTCACTCTTACTGGTACCCGTCTGTCACAAATCACTCCTGACACTATGCTCCACCCATTCCACCCTGCCTGTACTCTCTTCTTCACCTCTCTTCCACATTCACTATTACTCTGAACTGTTGATCCCAAGTACTTAAACTCGTCCACCTTTACCAACTCTACTCCATGCATCCTCACCATTCCTCTACCCCCCCTCTCATTTGCACACATATATTCTGTCTTAGCCCTGCTGACCTTTATTTCTCTGCTCTCTAGAGCATATCTCCACCTCTCCAGAGTCTCCTCAACCTGATTCCTACTCTCACTACAGATCACAATGTCATCTGCAAACATAATAGTTCACGGCTAAAAATAATAATAATAATAATAATAATAATAATAACAATGGCTAATATCAGTAGTGAGCCAGGTAAATGATGCTTAGGTTTGTGGTGCTATGGGAAAAACTGGCATCCAACCATGCCAGATGCCCAACCTATCCCCATCTTAGTATGTTCCCTTTTTGTGTGTCATTCATCATTCCTTGGTCATTGTCCACCTCTCCCCTTTTTCACATATCTAGACTCTGTATGCTTGTATCCATTTATTGCCCTTCTCACCTTTTGCTTGCATACAACCCTTCTCAGTAGATATCTGAGTTCCATATCTGTGGTTCTGCTCTGCAGCCTGCCCTTCACCTACTATCATTCCCATAACTATCCCTCAGTACTTTCCTACACTTTTCTTTTGTCATAATTAGAAAAGAGTTTTTATACTCACAAAAATACCAATATCCCTACCATTCACATGCTATGGTTACCCATCAGTGTTGATATTGGCTTGCTCTGCTTCCCTGTTCATATTTTCATATGTATCTCAGGTCCTCTCCAACTATGTGCTGAAGAGGGTTAACACTATGCTGTTCACATGTACATTGGTCTTTCTGTTGGCTGTTGTACTGCACTTCCTGGTGACAAGCAACTAGCTGCAGATATATTGTTGCATTGGTCATGCTAGCATCTGTTAGCTCTGACATTCCTCGTACCAAGTATGTGTAATAAGGTACTGGTGGTACCTCACAATTCAGCTGTAATCCATTCGGAAACAATGGTTTAATTGTGAAATGGTCAAATTTCAAGATGCCATTTCCCATAGAAATGTATGGAAAATGGTTTAATTCATTCCTGACCCAAGCAAAATTAAAAAAATACACTAAAAATAAAAAAAAAATGTAGCTCACCATGATTTGAGGTGTAGAACATCTCTTAAATGGAGGAGAAGACATGGAGGAGGGATAGAGGAGGAATGGAGGACTACTGTATTCCTAAAACAATGTCTCACATGTCACATACAAATTTATTTGATGTTAAATCCATCTAAGAATACTGGCTAACATGTTTCCTGTCCAGCTAAAATGCATGCTCATTACATCATTATGCAACAGCAGTTAAGAAATGAATATCTGTTGTTTCTGATTATGATTAATCTTTTATTTAGTTCACTTTAATGTGATATAACACCTTAGAACAGTTTCCTATTCACACCCCCAAAAGAAATAATAGCACACAATACAGTGTATACTGGTATATCTGTTTTTTTAATCCCTCTTCGTGACTTTGCTCAGTGGCTCCCTACTTGGCTTATTCATTCTACCAGTGGGCTAGAGCCACATATCCTGAACTGGGCAAGAACTTCCTACCTCCCTCATTCCTGTTCAGGGACCTTATCTGCCCATTTATTCAGTTGGAACTGAGCATCCAGAATTTGATAGCAGGACAGTGTACTAATCCCAGAAAGGTTCCTGCCACAGAAGGCTAGCTGATATGCAATAACTGACAGAAAATTATATGGATGCTGATAACCACATCATCACTAATTCAGTGAGGCATGCATTGCTTAACAGCATAAGCTTGACCTGGCCTATTCTACAGGTGATCTTTTGCTTTCCAGCAGTTGTCACCAATGAGTTCAGCCATGTCATCTCCCTCCCCTCCAGAACAGGTGAGTCGGTATCATACACTCGTGCCCATTCCCTCTGCCCAGCCCCACCAGTGTCTATGCCAAGAATTGAACACGAGTCATGATATTTACACTATTTACAGATTCCGCTTAGTCTTTAGTTGTTAGAAGAGGGTCTTCTTCACCCTGTCCTGCCTGTTCCCTCTGTTATTTGGCAGGTGTAGGTCAAAAATAATTTGTCTAGGTTGAGATGACTTGTTTCTCCCTCTTTTTCAGGATGGTCTTGAAGTGTTGCATGACTGTGTTGTTAAACAAGTCTGTCATCCTGTTGACATCACCTGTATTGCGGTGCCACTCCAAGACTGTAGCCTGCACCTTCTCCCAGTTGAATAAAACTTCTTTAATGCAAGCTGTTGCATAGGTCCGTTTTCCCTGCCATTTTCATCCTCAGAAGGAATCTCCCTTTCTTTTTCTTTGAACTGCTCATTGCAAAGTGCTGCAAGTTCCTCCATTGCGAGCTCATTGTCATGGTCTTGTAGCGGTTCCTCGACATCTGCCTCATCTACCTCCCCTATGTCCAGATGCTCTGCTGTGGAAACAATGTCCTGCAGCACTTCAGCTACTTCAGCATCTTCAGCTTCTTCATCCCCAATTTCACCCTGGGAAAAGGAAGGAAGCAGTTTCCTCCAGACTGCACAAAGGGCTTTCTATGAGACTCCATCCCAGGCACTTTTGATGAATGATATGACATAAAGAATGTTGAACTCATTCTTCCAGAATTCCATCATTGTTTTATTTGAAGAATGCTTTTGTGTAGAGCTACCTGAAGCAGGCATTGACTTGTTGATCCATAGGTTGAATGAGATAAGTTGTGTTGGGAGGCAGGAACTGAAACTTGATGAAATCATAGTCTATCTGAAGAATTTCCTCTAACTCTCATGGGTGGACAGATGTATTGTCCAGAAGTGGAAGAGCTTTCATTGGCAAATTGTTCTCTGTCAGGTACTTCTTAACACTTAGAGCAAACTCCTCAAAAATTTGATCCTTGAAAACCGACTGGTCTACACAAGCTTTGTTGTTTGATTTCCACATTACAGGTAGTTTTGATTTTATAATCTTTTTTTCTAAAACATCTTGGGTTTTCTGCATGATACACCAACAGAGGCTTGAAGTCTCCACTGGTGTTTGCTACCAGTAGGAGTGTGAGCATTTCATGGGTTTGTGACCTGGAGTCCTAGCATCTTTTTGGGTTGTGTAAGTCCTACTTAGCAATCTCTTCCAGAAAAGCCCCGTTTCATCACAATTAAAAATCTCATCTGGCAGACACCTTCTCTCTCTATCAATTCTTCAGATTCCTTGACAAATTTCTGTGCACATTCTTTGTCAGCACTAGCTGCCTCTCCTTATCTCAGAACACTGTGGATGACACTTCTTTTTTTAAATCTGTGGAACCATCCCCTACTTGCTTAAAATTCTTCTGTTTGCTGTAAGCTGCTTCCTGGAGGTTTTTTTTTTTGGTAGGTCTTTAAAGATGAGCTTAGCTTTCTCACAGATCATGGTCTGAGTTACTAGATCTCCCTTCATCTGCCTCTCCTGTATCAAAACAAACACCATCTTCTCCATATCTTCAAGAATATTTTTTCTGTGTTTGTCCAAAACCTTTGTTGCTCCTTTTAACACCTTAGCACGCATGATGCTGTCTCTATTTTTCCAAAATGTTGAGACGGTAGACCTAGGCATGCCATACTCTTCTGCTATTCATCCTATTTACCTCCTCTCTCAGGTTTACTCATGATTTCTTTTTTTCTTTTCAGTGCTCAGCCACTTATTATTCCTGCCATTATCACTCTTCATTGGCTCCATTTCTTCACTTCTTTGCAACACTTAAAAGAAACAACTACACTGCATAAACAGCACAACAACAACAGGAAACAATGAACAACTTTTCAGCTTCCTTTACATGTTGAATTAAGAGACGTTGGTCAAATTGAGGGATGACCATGCAGCCAAAAGCACTGTCGAGTTGTGAGGTGGTGGAATTGTGAGGTGCCACTTGTAGCATAATACTGTTCATCCTGCTACTGGTGCAACTCTGTTTTATTATATGGTCCTTTATTATCTATCAATCTATCTATCTATCTATCTATCTATCTATCTATATCTATATACATATATATTTGTTTTACATTTTTTAATGGGGTAACTGCACTGGTTTGAGGATCCTTCTCAGATGCAACCTGGACCAAGATGGCCAAAACAAGATACAGTCAACAAAAACATACAAATCAATTATCCAAAACACTGGAGATGCAGGTGTAATACAAAATACAGAAGTACAGAAGAAAAGTTTAATCAAAACTTTAATATTTAGTGTAAAAGAGATATGTTACTAGTAGTGAAAACATAATGCATAGTACTACAACTAAGAGTGCTTGTTTTGCTATTACATATAGATGTGATACACATACAACAAGCATGCATCATAATAAAATCAGTTATAAAATAACCACTTGCATAGTCAAGAACCTTCTTCAAACACATTTACAGAAACTCCTCACCCCTCAAGCATGTAAAATAGAAAGCATGGGGAAAAGTGGGATAGATGTCACTAAGGATTGCAGACAAGGAGGAAATATATACAAGGATAATTTAAGCAGGGAATATAAGCATACAGAATAGGAGAGGGGGATTAGCTGATAGAGGTGGGAAAAAGTATATTAACCAGTATTTCTGAAGTAACTACAAATGATTTCTTCAAGCAAGCAAGAATGAGGGGACTTTTTGAATGAGAGAAGATTATCTGCCAGCTTGTTGAGTGCAGACAGAAAGTTCCAGTAAGCTCGAGCAAGTTTAGAGAAGGATCTCTCAAAGATAGTAACAGTAAAGGAAGCTTCGTATCTACCTTAGTTCCTCTTCATGTATGTACTGCAGACAGTTAACACTATGATCTGCACACATACACCAGTTGCTTTGTTGGCTGTTGTGTTGCATTCCTTAGCATGCAAGCACAGTTGCCTACTTGTTAACTTATCAAATATTAGCACTGCATATCTGCACAGGTATGCAGCACTTGTCTACGAATCCCATCCTATGTGCTTTATATTTTATCTGCTAATGCTTAGAGTATAGAAACATTCACAATTCTCTGCATAAAACAATGTTCCACAAAACAGGGTCTATTAATCACTGGAACACTTCCATTACAATACCTGCATTCTCTAGATAATGTTGATCTTTTCAGCATTTTTATCACAAAGGCTTACAGTTTTTTCTGAATTTCTGCACTTCATTCTCTAGTTAAATACTACCAGAAGCATAGCTCATGATATTCCTTAGGTATTCCCATGCTGTTATATGACTGACAATGCCATAAACATTAAAACAATCACAAACTGCACTCTTTCTTGATTTAACACTGAAATTAATGCATATGAAATGGATTATCTGCAGCATTCACAAATATCCTTGCAAACATATATGCTGCTTTTGGGAAAATCCTATTATAATAAATATGACCTGTTGTATGAATTACAGGAAAGCTGTAGTGTTAACTTATCTCCAGAAACCATTCACTGAAGTTATTGATAGTAAATCTTCACTTAAAAGCTAATGCATTTTACAAGATTTAATTTTAAAGGCTACATCTTTCAACTATACCGTTATTTGTTTATTTCAGCACTTATTTCAGATTTCTTGTTCTAGTAAAGTCATTCGCCTTCATTGCAATTGCCTGAGTCTCCTATCTAAACAATTTCTCCTATTAATAATTTTGTTTATAGGATTTTTTCTGCAAAACAGGTTGTCCTGTCAGTGATATATATTTCTATAGGTGACCTGAATTCATGATAGCAAATAAATTATGAGAAAATCCATACCATATGGTGTACTAACTTAATATGTGTCTATATTCCATATCTAAATAAGGACATCAACTCTGCCAAAGTGTCTTGTACCATATACTGTAGGTACTTCATAAGCTGCATTAATGTCATATGAAATGTTCTGTGAAATTCAATATATCCAGACTTCAAAACTAGTGTCCTCTAAATGTCAGACTACTTTTTTTTTTTGCAGACTGAATACTTTCCTGGGTTAAAAGTGCACTTCAGATGTATCACAACTTGTATGATATATTTGCTTCATGTTGTTGTTTCTCCTTGTAATTCTCTTGGGTAGCACCTGAATGTAAGCTCTTTCACTCTCCAGCAATCTTACCCAGCCATCAAAAACTCAAAAGTAAATATAGTTATTGCAAAGAAATGGTATAAAGCAACTGCATCAAATACAAATATTTACCTATATGTACAAGTGGAAATGAGTGGGTTACACAATTTGAGTATTCAGTAAATTAAAAGTTACATTAGTAGGTACCAGTGATGAGAGGTAAATGCCTAGTGTGGATGCTATGACATCAGATGAGGCAACTTGCTTCCTGGATGATGATGTGAAATCTCTTCTGAAAAAGCAGCATAATGTACGATGTAGATTAGCCTTATTTGATTTGCCCATTCAAAATATATACTGCATAGATCAGAAGCTTTGCTGGTATCACATTCGTAATCTGCCTTGTTTATTGCCATACCTTTAAAACAAGCAAAATGTTTTTTAAGCAGAAAGCATCATACTTGCCTTAATAGACATGAAACACTTTCCAGTTACATATATTTATACTGGGCTTCTGTATTGAAATAATCACATTATATAAGGGTTTAGCATACATTTTATGTTTACGCATTTAATTAAAAAAATGGAAAATGACTTTCTGCATCATTTAGAAGCATATGAAATATTATCATTAATATGAAAAACTGAAATATGTCCATTATAAAATCAGACGCAACCTCAGTTTCTACTTAAGATTCTACAGCTTCTGCACATACCACCATAGATTATGTAAGTGGGAATTCACAGGAGAAAAATGCTCATTCCAAATATACACAACTGACAACTGTAAAGCTACAAAGGCCAAAGTTTCACCTTAATAAGTTAGTTGGAAATATACATAAGAAATGGGTTAAACTTTGGAAAATTCCAGAAGTGTCTGCATTAAATAAAGTACATGATACAATACATCTAGAACCAATATTTATATGCATATTACACTTGCAACGTAAAGCAATACATGATAATGAAGAGTTTGTGTTTTCCTAAAATGAGAGTGAATTTGAATTTTTGCAGATTTAATGAGTTATTGCTGCAAACAGAATATGATGTCACGATTTTGAGGTGATGGAGGACACAAGATGTAGTGAGAAACAGGTGTATCAAAATATTTTTTATATATTTCTGGATCCTTGCAGCTGACTGTCAGCTATCCCAGGAACTCTCCTTACCCTTAAGGCCTACTGGACTTTCCTTCCTCTCTGAGAAAAACTCCAAACCATGCATAGGGCCAAGGAAGAGATAGAGATATAGAGATTCCTGGGCCATTGCCACATTGCTGCCAAATACACACACACACACACACTCACACAGAAAAAAAAAATATATATATATATATATATATATATATATATATATATATATATATATATATGGGTCTACCTGAAAATGCCAAAATCGCAGAACGCCGACAACGAGAACACCGACGGAAGATCGACAATGGTGAAGAATGACAGTTGAGAATCCCGACACTGAGAACACAGACATGTTAAGGTAAGTGTGTGATAGTGATGGACGTTAGGGTAGGGTGCGTGTCAGGTAAGTGTGCAATAGTGACGGACTTGAGGGTTAGGGGCGGATTAAGTGAGTTAGAGTTAGGATGTGGGTAAGGTAAGTGTGTGATAGTGATGGACCTTAGGGTTAGGCTTTGGGTTAAGGTTAGTGCATAGATAGTTGTGTATGTAAGGTTTAGTGTAGGTTTATAAGGTTTTTGGCGTGCTTGTGTTGTGTGTGTTTTTCAGGAAAGGTATTTGTTTTGTTGATTGTCGGGATTTTGGTTTGTCGGGCATGTGAAGTTTCGTGTTTTTTAACTTTTTTTTCGGTTTTATCGTGTCGGTTATTTCGTTGTCAGTGTTTTTGCATGTCGGTGTTATCACGTAGGCCCATATATATATATATATATATATATATATATATATATATATATATATATATATATGTATGTGTGTGTGTATATATATATATTTTTTTTTTTTTGATGTATGGCATAGCTTTCCTTCCTTCATGTGTGACATCATAATGTTCCAGGGCTAGACATGAAAAGGAGGATGTTGGTATCCCACCAGTCAGCAGCTCAGTCAATAACTCCAATAGTCTCAGGGCAATACCCCCTACATGTCTTCAGACCCTGCTATGGATCAAAAGTACGGCATTTCCAAATTCAAGCCATCCCCACCAGGATGGGCACACCCATCCTGCCTTTTTCCAACATTTCATACAACACAGCCCCTACTTCAACCATGGTTGTCTAGGGCATATTCAGGGCTTTATCCATCTATGCCACAACTCTGGGTAGTTATATTAAAATATTTCAAATCTATATACAATCCATACTGTAATTTTTTATTTCACATGTGGAACGGTAGATATATAGAGGTCATTTATTCAGTTAGATACCCTAATTATGGAACAGAAGAATAAATAACCCTGTTAGAATAAAAAGAGCAGTTATCAAATGTATCTCTGAAGGGGAAACAAATGACTATTTGTTCAGAGGTGAACAACCAACTAAGTAATGCAATTTTCTGACAGGACAATTTAAGAGAAAGACTGATTAACAGTATAGTAAAACCACAGAAGAAAATGCTACTAAATTCCCTGTTTTTTTGTTGACGGGGGGGGGGGGGGTAAAGCCACGATTGCAGTCAAGACAAATACAAATCAGAATGGCACCTCAGATGCTGGAAGAGCTGTGTCCAATAAAACAGCTGGCGGTGGTGATTTATGCAGCCAAGTGATTCTCTGAAACACCTATTGCAGATATTTCTGAGGAGAATGTGCATGACTAATTAGCATAGGCCACTCCTAAGAATGTCACATTTGCATTTGCAGAAGCCAGCAGTGACAGGCCACTGGGGTACTCCTCCTACTCATCATACAGCACTGTGGTGGGACTGTCTCTTAATCGGAAATGGTTACCATGAGGTGTACACCACTCTTACACCTCACTGTAACCTTTCAGAATCGACCTATAATAATGAGTTGGTAGACATTTATTCTGTGGCAGTGCTGTGCATGGAAGAGGTGTTTACTTCCATGCTCCAGGATTATTTTACCAGCATTTTATTCTTTATAAATCCTCAAATTACTTTGGACTATGTGGTTTAATTCTGCTGTATTTAACAGAATGAGTTTTGACAAAAATGTTTTTCAATTTTGTATTTTGAGAACACATTATAAGCAAACTGTGATCCATCAGTGTGAGGTACACTTCAGCTGACAGGTTTGGTCAAAATACTAGGGAATACTGAAATGAATATTGCTTACATTGTCAGAATGATACATTCTAGTGTGATAACTTGCATTTATTTTAGACACTGATTACTGTGTAGTATTGAAGAGGAGTCACCTAATGAATTTATGCTTTTTTTTGTACTATAACTATGTATGAACTCTCTTTCTCTTTTCATTATGACCATTATGAAATTAAATATTTCATCAATATACTAAAATACAAATAATAGCCCAGATATTACTTTGTATGATGAATAATTTATTTCCAAGACTTTTTTGCATTTTTAAAAACAGCCTCTTAACTGCGCATTCAACAGCATTTTATACAGTCAGTATTTGCAGGAATACAGGAGTCGTACTCTTGAATAGATTATAATAGAACAAATTGAGGCCACACTCACATTTATTCATTCTACAGTACCTGCCTTGTTCTATTAAGGGTCATAGAGGAGAGAGAGGCTACACTGGCAACCTACAAGTGTGACCACAGAAGGAGACCTGAATAAGATCTCTGTTCAATACAATGCACATGCATATACGTGTCTACACACACACACACACACACACACACACACACACACACACACACACACACACACACACACACACACACACACACACACACACACACACACACACACACACACACACACACACACACATATACATGCACTGCATATTCACATACAGAACGTTTAAAGGACCACATCTTTGTGGTGTAGTAGGAAACTGGATTAACAAATGAAAAAAAAATTCCTAACAGAAGCTACTATAAAAGAGAAATTTGATAATAAAATCAAGAGGGGGAAAATACAGTAATTCAGTAAAATACATTTTTATTAATCAGATCATGGGTTATTTATGGATCAAGCTGACAAAATGAGTATACCTTGAATAAAAAAATGGGGAAGAGACAAAATACAAATGGAAAAAAAACAAACTCACAAGCACGATATTTATAATAAACATGTTACAAATATTTAATCTGTTAATAAACATACAATACGTGCTTTGACACTTATGAAAACTAGAACAGATATGAGAGAAAGCTGCAGGTTTGAATCATGTCTTAAACACAGCTATCGAGACAGAGTCAGACCGCAAAGCAGGCTAGTGATGGCCACACTACCGAACAGTGTAACTGGAAATCATCAGATACATGGCCATTGTGATAATTCTAAATATGAAAAGATATAGGACTGGATTCATTAACAGCTACATAAAGTGTAGATATTGTGATGGAGCTCCAGCTGATGTTTATTAAATTATCACAGATAAAAGGCAGAATATGCTAATGACAGCATAAAAGGCTGAAGTACATGCTAATCATCCAGTCCAACATGATGGAGTTACTCAGGAAATTACAAAGCAATTATGTATACTCAGTGTAGACTTTTGCCCTGTAAGCCAAAACTCTTTGGAATATATGATTACACTTGGTAAAAAAAAAGCATGTTAGTGGTTGCTGGTGCTATTATTACACTGCATGTGCAACAGACTTTAAATCAGGGTGCTGCTGCTGCTGCAGACCTCAAGCAAGAAGAAGAAGAAGGGTGTTTAGACCCCGTTTGACTTTTCCTGGACTGCAGGACACAACATTTGCTGAGAGATACAGGGTGGACAGGAAACGCTGGAGGAAATATGCAACCTCTGACACCCCATGTCAAGCTCCAGGGAAATTATGGAGAACCCATCCCAGTGGAAACAAAGGTATGTTAAGCATTATGCAACTAGAACTAGCTACTGGTACTTTCGAGAGACCTATAGAGGATATATTAGGAGTGTCACAGGCAACATCTTCTAGAATGGTACATCAGTTTTCAAATGCAATGCTACTGTATGGAAGGCAGCATATCTGTTTCCTACAAATGCTACAGGAAACAGTAAGAACTATACAGGAATTCCATGCAGTAAGTGATTGGGGCCTTAGATTTTACACATATAGAAATAAAAGCCCCACATGGGGAATAGGGAAGGAGGTACCTCAACAGAAAAGGTTTCCACTCTATAAACTGCCCAGTTGTCTTTAATGCCTGAGGGATCATCTACAATATCTGTGCAGGTAACCCAGACAGTTTCCTTGACTCACACATATAAAACACTTGTGAGTTGTACACCAGGTTTGCTAAGAGTGAAAGCATCTAGTGGGAGATGTAGGTAATGCACTGGAGTCCTGGCTCATGGCACACATGAGAAACCCACACAACCCTAGTGAGCAAGGATACAATGAGACCCATGCTCAGGCTAAGAATATAGATTGCATGTCTGGATTGATTAAATCAAGGTGCTGATGTCTTGACACATCAGGAAGTGCACTGTAGTATGACCCAGGCACCTCCGCCAAAATACTTATAGTCTATGCCATGTTACACAATATAATTGTCAGGAAACAGCTTCATCAAGAACAGCAAGGGGCAGGACCACAGTTTTAATGATCACAGGCAGGGCCAAAAGCAGCAGGCACATATGAGGAATCTCTTAGAGAAACACCAGCTGCAGATGGTTCTGGCAGATGCAGGCTTATACAGTATGCCCTGGGTCTGGCTAAGAGGCAAAGATTAACAGCCATTATCACTACATAGGTCAAAGCCTAATATTCTACACTCACATACAAACAGGAAAATGATTCCTGTCAGACTTAACAACCTTTACTTAACTATGTAATTGCTGTATTCTGATAGCATCAGACAGGGACAACCCCCAAGGATACAATTTCTTCCTGCAGTAGTGACAAGGTAAGTATGGAACCTGTAAAGAAAAAAAGTTATACAATTCATTACTCTCATGTCAAAATATGCATATGTCTCCTAAGCAGAGCATTTGTCTGAGGTGTACAGTTAAGTCAGTAATATCTCCTCTCTCAGATTTTTGCAATATACACTTATGAATTAGAAACAATAGTGTGCATCAAGCATTTAATTTGACCACCATCTACAAAATATGCACAACTATTCCAAGAAGCACTTCTGAAGTACCTAATGCTTCCAATGCTGTAACGACAAGACTAACTAAAATACAATAAGGTACAAATTTATAGAAGCAATCATTCATAAATGAGTAGGAACAAGAAATCAAAAACTTTTCTTCTGCAATACATATTGATAAATGCAAGCTTGTGAATAAGCAAGCATTAGCAGTGCATTGTGTGCATCAGACATATATGGAACCTTAACACAAGGACATGTGCAAAGAGCAGGGCACAGTTATCATCATTTGCTCAGGGTGCGGGTGGGGAGTAGGAGGGTAGTGGCTGGCACCAAAGAAGTGAGTGTGTAAGAGTAAGAATCACATGTAAATATCAAAGTATACAGTGTTCAAGGCCAGTAACAACAGATATATGACACTCAATGTCTTTTTTAGTGTGTGTGTGCATGTGTGTGTGTGTGTGTGTGTGTGTGTGTGTGTGTGTGTGTGTGTGTGTGTGTGTGTGTGTGTGTGTGTGCATCCACTTTTGTGAATGAACACAATTAAGCGTGATGCCATTACTACATCCTGGCATCTCAGACAGGTGTGAGCCACGATGGTAGAGTAGTCAGTTCAGCATAGTCACCCCTGCCCTTGAGAACTAACTCTGCCAAGAGTTGCTCTGTTACTTCCATGGCCCTGGCTAGAAGTCGGGGTGCTATCTGAATGTGATTGATGTCTGCTGGATGAATTCTCCTCACAGCTATGTCCCAGACCATGATCCCATGGCCTACTACATGTGGGTGTGAACACCACAATCACTGACAGAACAAGATGTAATGTCATTATAGGAGCGGTATCTTGGATGGCCATATCTGCTAACACCAGAAGCTGTAGCGGTTCTCCAGTCACATGGATGCCCACCCTCCACAATAGACATTCCATCACACACATTGCCTGATCCAATGTGTCATTCACTTGTCCAAGAAGTTGCCCACATGGCTGAAGGAGTCACACACATCAGCATTCATGATGTTTAGCAGCTGCAGTACTTATTCCAAGGCCCTGGTGGAAATTGCCTGCACCACCACTCTGGCCCTACACATGCATTTGGTGACACACCAGCATCAGGAGGAGGGTTGAAAACAGGCCACCTCTGAGCACCCCTACCAACCCTCCTCTGTGGCACCATACCATCACGATGGCTACGGGGAGAATATACCACCTCTGCAACTGGAGTAACCACACTACCATGATCAACTGTATCACGCTCAACCTGTCCTATATCAGAGGTCTCATTGTCATGGGTATGCATAAGCATTCTGATTGTGTCTGAAGTATGAGCAGGGGATGTGGGAGCCACAAACTCAGTGTCAGACTGACCCTCTGCATCCTTAGACTTTGCCTCTTCATCGTCATTATCATCATCAAAGATTAGCAATTCTATAGCATCAGCAACAAGCAATAAATACAACAAACAGAGAAGCAGCGAGTAAATTTGATCACATATTTTCATTTTAAGACTGGTATGTCAAACACTAACAGATGCTAAAGCAACACAAATTTTAATCTTATATAGACTTGAATCTGCTTTACATATAGTAATAACAATAATCAGAGTAAAACTGTTCTCATACAAAAAAGTAGTGAAAAGTTGGATTGCCCACCGAAAACACCCTCTTCTATTTGTATATGAAAGTGTTGTCTGGGTAACACATATCATGTCTCTCTCGCTATATATATATATATATATATATATGTATATATATATATATATATATATATATATATATATATAAAATACACACATATACATATATATATATATATATATATATATATATATATATATATATATATATATATATATATATATATATATATATATATAAAATACACACACACACACACACACACACACACACACACACACATATATATATATATATATATATATATATATATATATATATATATATATATATATATACATACACATAACTATATATATATCTGTATATATATATATATATATATATATATATATGTGTGTGTGTTTGTGTGTGTATATAAAACATCTAAGATATATGCATGTAAAAATGTAACAATGATAGTTGCATTGTGCATGGCTAGAAGGTCTGCTTCTGACCCTCTGGGTCTGTCATCTACATCTGCACTGACATCAAGGGTTCTGTGGCAACCCTCTGCCAAGCTATATGGATCTCTGACAGTGGACTGGAACTCTTCTGTTTTAGTTAGTGGTGGTTCAGTAGCAGGACCACCTTCCAAAGCCACCTGTTCCTGAGCAATTGCAGCCAGTTGATAGCTGGCAGAGATAAACAGATCACTTGCCTAGTGTTGTATCTGGGAAAAAGTTCTCTCATGCCCTCCAACAGCATGGATATCAATGACCACTTGCTGCCATATCCTGTCTTTGCAGACTGATCACCTCTACCTCTCCCTAACAAAAAGGCTCTATGGCAACACTTTTTTAGGCAAGGCTCAAATGACAAACCTACCTCCCTAGAAAACACAAGTGGAAAAAAACTAAGGGTAATGCTGCTCAATGCCAGAAGTCTAAACCTCAAGATGCACGCCCTCGAAGCCCTCCTCAGTATGGAGAACATCGATGTCTGTGCAGTGACTGAAACCTGGTTCAAGGCTCCTGAGAGCACCCCAGCACTATCAGGTTTTACCTCGTGTCATGCTTTCTGGCCCCAAAACTTGGACCGAACCACAAAAGGAGGGGGAGTATCCATATTCATCAAAGATACCCACACCTCCAGGTTAGTGGCAATGCACGAAGCATCGGAGACCATCCAGGTGCAACTAACCATAGGCAAAACTGCCTTACAGTTTGTAGCATGCTACAGACCACCCTCTCAAACTCAGGAACCACACACAGCCTTCCTGAAGACACTGGAGAGTATGAATGTCTCTCCAAATACCATCATTTTGGGAGACTTCAACTACCCAAACATAGACTGGGAACATTACTCAAGCCCCAACACCCTAGCCCAAAGGTTCCTAGAATTCATAAACTCAAATGCAATGGAACAACTAGTCACCATTCCCACAAGTGGAGACAATATACTAGACCTGATCATCACAAACATGGGGACAAAATGCTCCACACCGGAAGTATATCCCTCTTTGGTAAGATCAGACCATAAATTAATCTCACTGAATATCCACATCCCGCCCCCACCCCCTGCACAAAAGACCACAGTGAAGAACTTCTCAAAAGCCAACTTCACACTTCTTAAGACTGAAGTGGTATCCTTCAAGGCCCCTGGGCCAGTGGAAACCACAACCCACACTGCTGAATCCTTTGCAAATGCCTTCTACGGGCACCTTCAAGAATGCATGGATCATGCAATCCCAAATAAAACCAAGACCCATTCCCCCAAAGGCAGGCGCCTGGTCTGGTGGACCCCAGCCATAAACAAACTTTACAACAGGAGGAGGAAGCTACTACATGACAGAGCAAAATCCCCAAAAGGGAAGGCATCTCTGATCAGTACTAGCAAAAAACTACGATCACTCATAAAATCATCCAAGGCCAACTTTGAGAGAAAAATCGCAAAAGACACAAAAGGCAATCACAAGGCCTTCTTTAGCTATGTTAGAAACCTGGGTGGAAACTCCCAGATATGCTCAGAGTTAGTCCAAAATGACACAAAATACACTGAACCCACTGACATTGCCAACATTTTGGCAGACAGGTTCAGTGCAAATTTCTCCTCCCCCTCTCCCTCCCCCCCAAAAGGAGAAATAACTATCCCAGCAGAGTGTAGCCTCCCTAACATCTCAGATGCCAGGTGAGAGCTGCCCTCTCTAAAGCTAAAAACACAGCATCAATGGGACCGGACGGTGTCCCGGGCTGTGTGCTACATGAACTCCAAGAGGAACTAAACCCACACATAAGGCTGCTGTTTAATCTTAGCCTTACTACAGGATACGTACCCAAAGAGTGGCGTACGGCAACAGTGGTCCCACTTCACAAAGGCGGTGCTTCTACGGACCCTGGAAATTACCACCCCATAAGCTTGACGAGCCTGGTCTGCAAAGCTATGGAGAGGATCATTATGGAACTCATAAACAAAGACATTGGGGACCTACAGACATTGGATCCTACCCAATTTGGCTTTGTCAAGGGCAGATCCTGCCTTTTGAACTTGGTCGACTTTTTGAAACAGTCACTAAGGCCATTGATGAGGGCAAGGCAGTTCACACAGCCTACCTTGACCTTGCAAAAGCCTTTGACACAATACCCCACTCGGGCATCATAGACAAACTCACCAGCTTAAATGTAAACCCATATGTCACAAGATGGGTTGCAAACTGGCTCAAGGACAGAACCCACAGGGTCAGAGTTGCTGGAGCTATGTCAGACTCTAAGCCAGTCACAAGCGGTGTCCCACAGGACTCAGTCCTGGGACCCCTCTTGTTCGGCATTTATTTTTCCGAGGTACAGGCAAACATAGGAGGATTGTGGCTGACAAAGTTCACAGATGACTGCAAACTGGGAGCCATAATTGATACTCCAGCGGACACAAACATCCTTCAGAGAGGCCTCATAGAAACGGATAATTGGTGCCAGAGCCATGGCCTTAAGCTAAACGCCAAAAAATTTATAGTCATACCCTTTGGGAAAAACAAGGTACCCACAAATTACCCCATAGGTGGTAATCCATTAAGTATGGAAGAGGTAATCAGGGACCTAGGGACCCAGGTTGACAGTAACCTCTCATTTGACACTCACATTGCCAAAGTGGTTAGGAAGACCTTCTATATTGCCCACCTTATCATGAAGGGTTTCACATCTAGATCAAGAGAGGTCATTGTGCCCCTGTACTCTTCTCTTATCAGGCCAATGATTGAGTACAATGCCCCATTTGGGATGTATCTCACCCGACACCTGCAGCAGTTGGAAAGACCCCAAAAGTTCCTTACCAAGAGGATAAAGGGTCTTAAACATATGTCATATGCTGCCCGACTGAAAAACTCCAGCTCTATTCAGTCGCATACCGCCTACTCAGAGGTGATCTGTGCCTGACGTACAAGGCCATGTCCAATCCGGAAATTAATGGACATGCTCCACCTCAGAAAATCCAAATCCATCAGAGCCACGAGAGCAAGAGACTTAAACCTCAACACAGAAATAAATAGGACGTGCTGGAGGGACAGATTCATAACCCAGAGGCTCCCTACACTCTGGAATAGAATCACAGTCCATGTTAGGCAGAGCCCCTCACTGATTCTATTCAAGAGAAATCTTGACGAGTGGATGGGAGATCGTAGGTTTACCCCGGGGGTCATCTCTGTGTCACTACTAGACAGAGGCACAGTAAACTAAACCCTAAAAGGGCATAGTATTCTCATCCTAAGGGGTGGTGAAAGCCACACACACTCTGGCTAGGCTTATAAATGCCCTAGGGCAGATAGCCTAGTACGAACCTATGAACCTATAAGGCCAGGATAATGATGTCATTTTTGGCATTAGTGAATGGTGTCTTGTTAGGTGCAAATTTCTTCTTGGGTGCCATATCCCATAAGAGATGAAACAGAAAACAAACGCATAATTAAGTATATAATGCACTAACAGGATGGATGTAAACTCAGTTATGTGTAAATGCATATATGTATCATGGACGCAACAGTTTAAAAGTTAATGCGCACTATAACTACACACAAGTTAGGACAGATCTCCCCCAAAAAAAATCAGAATCAAATATCAACAGCAATCTATAAGACTTCTGTAAGGCAGACAACACAGGTTTAACTATATAATACACTGTAGCATTAACAATAAAAATTCACACTGTAGCATTAAAAATGTAAGACAAGTATTATAAGTGCCATCTCCACTGCTGTGTAAGACAGTCAGGAAAAAATCCACAAACATAACACAGTTTTTGCTTTGCTAACACAAGTAAAAATGCCAAATCTTCCTATAAAGTTATAATACAGTCATATGAAATAACTTTGCAAACAACAATTAAATACAACCTGAAAATATAGGTGATGTAGCATACTTGTTGTACTGCAGACATGGCTATACCAAAAAAAGGGATAAAGAAAAAAACATTAAAACACAATTGAGTGGTCAGTGCATTTCACCTTTTAATGTTAGACTAAAAGCATTATGTAAGAAATAGCAACACATCTTGACAATACAGCATTGAAGAAAGTAGATAATTCTCCAATATTTGTGTTTATTTAGCAGTATCAAGCTCTCTGGATCCAAGCAGTCTCCTCAATATGATAGAAGAGATTAGCTAGATGATTACTTGCCACTACTTATCTCCTCCCTGCTCTTCTTTATAGTGATCCCATCTTTACTAACCTCCAGGCTTCACAAAAATTAGAACTTGAACAATGCTAAAACAAAGCTGCTAAATTTGCAGCACATAGCCCTTTCAGAACCCACCATAGTATAGCACTGAAAAGCCTAAATTGGTTAAAACTGTAGCATCAACTAACATATACACAACTTCTTACCACCTATAAAATTATCCAGCATCCATCTGCATGTACAGCACTAAAAAATATTCTATATAGATATGTTCCCAGTCGGTCATTGCTATCCAGTGACCAAAAACTCCTGTCTGTCTGCAAACTTAGCAAATCTGCCTGGCATTCTCAATACTCATTCAAGGTTGCTAAGGTCTAGAACTCCTTACCTGTATCCATAATCTGGCTATATTCTTGCTCAAAATCATGATAAGCTATATCCTTAAATCAGAACAAGTACCTTTTTATTCCTTTTTCTCCCACTTACTTGCTTACTGCTAATTATCTTCCCTGACTTTCTTTCTAAATATAACATAAGTCTGTTTTCCCTCACTTCTTATTGCAATTCCTGTTTATAGTCATACCTGTCAACCGGTTAGCCCAAGAAATCTGGACAAAGACTTACATAATGGGGGATCAAAGGCCCAAAAATAGGGACAGATTTTGAATATTGCTCTTATAAACTCAGAAAGTGGGTAGAATAATAGGGTTTGTGTTAAAATGTATTTTCTAAAGGATATGAAGACTGAAACTCAAATGTATGTCATTATTTAGTGATTTACTACCTCAGATCATCCATATGATTTGTCAGAAAACCACAAATTGTATGAGGAACAGACCAAAATTTTGAGGCAAAAGTCTGGACATTCTGAGAAAATCTGGACAGTTGAGAGGTATGACAAACGTACCTTTAATTTCTCTACAAACTGTCTTAAAATTTCTCTAAATATTAAATGCTTGTCATATACCTTGTATCGATTCTTAACCAATGTTTTTATATTATGTCCAGTTTGTTATAATTATTTAAATTGCAGATGTTTTTTGTTTTATTTTTGAAAATTATCTATTTATTGTTCTTAAAATGTTTGTAGTAATTTGGAGCTTTTCTTCCTAGGCCTCTGCTGAAAATGGGCTTCTACCCAGCTGGACTTTCCTGGTAATTAAATGTAAATAAATAAAATAAGTAAATAAATTTATGAAGTGCAGAGTCACCCCTGTGAGCACTGTGAGTATGTAAATGATGTGTTAAACCATTTACATTCCTGAATACTACAATATGCA
The DNA here is from genome assembly GCF_019279795.1 of Protopterus annectens. NCBI lineage: Eukaryota > Metazoa > Chordata > Ceratodontiformes > Protopteridae > Protopterus > Protopterus annectens. Next base: position 442,056,932 of record NC_056733.1, read on the forward strand.
CTAAGTAAAAGGAGCTACATAATTAAATGCATTGAAAGGATGAGCATTGAGAAGTGTTATCTGCTAATGGCTTTTAGGTGTCGATGCTTACCCTGACTGTAAGAACATTCAGGGTTTCACAGTCTCCCTTCTTTCATATACACTTACTGAAGGTGTGTCAGTTTGAAGAGACTTAACAAAAATCCTAAAGTACACTGAGTTAAGAAAACAACACTCATAAAATTCAGATGCTGGATTAATGGTCACAATTATTGCCCCTTAGTAAGAAATGTTGTTCATATTCACAGGATTACTTTAATACAGATTATACATGCAAATAAGCAGAGATATAATTGCTATGAAGAAAGCATAGATAAGGGAATGAGGCACCATAAAGAAAGAAAGGAGCACACCTGCAGTATTTGCAATCTTTTTTAAATTGTGTGCTTACATGGGTATCCTAACTGTTGGCAATATTGTAATCATACAGATATTTACTGTCAAATGAAAAAGGACAACTTTCATTACCTTATTCCAGTGTCATATTATCAATACATCTAAACACTTTTCTCTTTGCAAATATCTATTTTTCTCTGTGGTAAATATGGGAAATACTTTTCAGTGATTGTTCTTACTACTCTTATTTGAGGATTCAAATCATTACAGGTTCCTGTTGCAAGGCGTTAAAGTTATCTAAACATCTGAAATGTACAGTTAAAGTAGTTGATTCCTTTTTTCTTTTTCTTTTATTTGTTTCATTTATTTAACATTTGTTTACTGGGAAAGTCCGACGTGGAACAATGCCAATTTTCAGGGCATGCCCTGGGACAAATGCTCCAGATGCATGTCTTCGTAACATGGGAGGAAACCAGAGTATCCGGAGAAAACCTACATGAAAGCAGGAAGGACATGCAAAATCCACACAGAAGGCACTCTAGCCAAGAATGGAACCACAGAATCTCTTGCTGTGAGACGAAAACACTATTGCTGCACCACTGCACCATTCTGCACCACTGTTTGCATGTCAACGGCATTTACCTCCACTGACTGGCAGTTGTAATAGATAAAAAAATGATAAATTTTGACTGCCATCAATAATGCAATTAAAGCCTGCATTGTTGCACTTTCCTCAGCAGTCTAGACAGTACTGAGTGAATAAATTCAAGTGATTGCACTCCTATATATGTAGATAATGTGAAAATGTAATGAGCTGAAAGAAGCAGTACAGATGATGTAAGACTTGAAACTTCTTCACAGGTCATTTTACTGAAGGAGGTCATACTAAATTTTTACATTCATTATGTTGTATGAATGTACTGATGTGTGAAACTCAAGTAAGGCCAGTATCTACTAAAAGTAACAAACAAATATGGCATGTCAATATTAATTGTGTGTGCTGTGTGAGCAACAAATGCATTTGGTTTGTTCCCTATGCCCTTCTCCATTTTTCTGACATTAGCAAAAGTCCTAATATTGTGAGACATACATGATAGTATTAATGTGGCAAGGAAATGGAAGAAGGTTGAGTGCTCATTGTTAGATATACACTGCAATTAATTTTATGTTTCTTTAAGTTGCTATTCTAAAGAGTTGTGTGAATGTTTCTGGTAAATAATCCCTGGGAATCAATAAACTAAAATCTCCATGCAGGAACAGTGTAACCATTCCTGCACGGAATATGGCTGCTGAGTGATCCAGTAAACTATTGTTCTGAGGTGCACAAGCCTGCCTACACTATACCTGCACGGACATCATTGCGCAATGCTAATTACCTCATTTAATGGTGAAAAACATGCAAATGAAGTGAATTAGTGATTTAGCAAGCAGGCAGGCATCCGTGCAAGAATAGTGTTAGTTATAGAAATGTATTCGGCTACTAGCCAAATACATTTCTGCAAAAATTAAAACGGAGGCATGACAGCTCAAATAAAAGCATGTATTATAATCTTTAGGCATGCCAATGGCCAAATATATGGCCATTGGCATGGTAAAGTGTTTTTTTTGGCTGATCTTGGTCATTTAAGCATAGGGCAGCGGTGCACAAATGAGATTATGCCAAAAATAAAAAAAATTGTGAAAACACAATTTTTCAGGGAAATCTGCATTTTGCCATTATGGTCTATGGCATGCAGAATCAAAACAATACCAGGTTGCTAAGGGGAAGGCTTTGGCATAGTGCAGTAACCAGGGACTAAGGTAGGGGGTATGAAAATAAGGGGAAATTTACTGAATCATAAAAATATTCTAAGTGCCAAACTGCGTGTAGGTGCTATAACATGATTGTGTAAGCAGGAGGAGCAGCAGACATGAAAAGGGTGTGTGTCATGCATGTTGTAAGCAAATTGGAGCTCCATGTCTCCTAGATAAGCTTAGATAAGCACAGCTAAGCAAAGGTGTGTGTGTCTGAGGCTGTATTGACTTATTCCATGAAATGAAGAGCGTGTTCGTGTCCAGGGAAGGTCATTTCTCAGTGTTTACATTAGCTAAATGGGTTTGCGTAGTGCACACTGGGTCTAAAACAAAACAAACAAAAAATGGAAATAGCAGGACTGTTTACATTTGGGCACCGGGTTTGCGCAGTGTGTCTCGGGGCTTAAAAGAGAAGGAAATAGGAATGGAAAAAAGGTACAAAAAAGGGAAATAGCAGAATAAAAGCAATCAAGTACAACTTGCGTAGCTAGCAGGTGAAATGCATCATAGCCAGCCAATCATACAGGCAGCATCTGCAGCACAGCAGTATAAACTATGGAAACACCTTACAGTCTGTTTTTTTCCACAAACTGTGCACCACTGGTGTACACATGCAGGGGAATTTTAACTGGAAAAATGTTAGGGGCTGCCATTGCTTTGATCAATCAATATATGCTAGAGGCTGAGGGCAGTGAGGAGGATAATGCTGACAACTGCCAAAGAACAAGGAGGAGCAGAAGAGTGTTCAGACCCAGGGTAACTTAAAAGGGGCTACATGAGCTGGAGATAGTATAGCACTACAGGGTGGACAGACACATACTGCAGCAAATCATCGAGCTGTGCTGGCCTCAACTCAGACACAGAGCCAACAGAAGGGAACCCATCCCAGTGGATACCAAGGTGTGTATAACCTTAAGAATACTAACTACAGGTACTTTCCAAAGACCTACTGGGAACATTATGGCAGTCACACAGGCATCTGCATCCAGGGTACTCCACCAGTTCCTTAATTCCATGCTACCACATGCCGGTGAGCACAATTACTTCCCCAACACCTGTGAAGGGAGGATAAGCAATATGCATCTCTTCCACCATGTAGCAGAATACCCGGAGGTAATGGGTGCAATAGACTTCATGGACATCCACATCAAAGCACCACCCAATGAAGAGGGTAGGGTCTACATAAACTGCAAGGGCTTCCCCTCCATGTTGTGTGCAATGCCCAATGTGTGTGCTGGTAGCCCTGGAAGTTATCATGACTCCCACATCTGGCATTTGTCACAGCTGTACCAGGCATTTGCTAGTGGGAGCATCCCATATGGCCATCTGATAGGGTATGCTGGCTAGGCAATGGAGACGTGGATGATAACACCCATCAGAAATGCACACACACTCATACAAGAATGCCATAATGAGGCACATGTACAAACCAGGATCATTATAGAGCATGTGTTTGGGATGATCAAGTCAAGGTTCTGCTGCCTTGATATATCTGGTGAATCCTTGGAGTACTCTCCAGCCACAAGTGCAGACATGTGCATAGTATGTGCCATGCTACACAACATGATCCTACGGAAACAGCTGCAGCAAGAACAGCATGGGGAAGGGCCACAAAGCCCACCACCATTGCCAAGGTCCCCACAGGCACAGGGGACTCAGAGGAGGAGGTCCCTGAGTCTGCTCCTGCAGGCAGATGGAAGTTTGCCTAGTATGCTAAGGACCTGGCAAAGAGGCAACACATAGCATGCACATTGACAATGTGGGGACCCAGGGACTGACACCTCTTTCTCTGACTTGCACACACAGTAAAAAGGATGACACACACATCATATTGCCTGTAACTTACCATGTATAGGCAGGGTAGGTGTGCATCTAACATAGGTGGCCCTCAAGCACTGTCCTCACAACTGCCACAGGCACAAGGTAAGTCAGTCTTCTTAACAATAAATGAATGGATTAGTATCTCTTGGTAGCATATCTATGGTACTTCTGCATGCATGCAAGGGAATGGGGTGGCCTACTGGCATAACAGCTGACAACTGAGAGCTGTGTGGGACACCAGGAAATGTCTGTCCAATACTCACCTCCCCACACTATGCAGTAGTACCCAAGGTGGCAAATCCCACTGAAGTATCACATCAGTCGCCCTGCTAGACAGGGGTCCAGGGAAGTAAATAGTGTGGGAAGAAATAGCCAGGGAATTGTTATGGCTAGGCTTGTATAGGCCCTAGGGCTGATAGCCTAGTACCAACCTATGAACCTATGAACCTAAGTATATGTGTGTGGCCAACTAACTGGGGGGTCATAGGTCACAGGCATGGATGTCAGTGTGAGGGTCCCATGCCCACCCCTCAGACCCACACAGCAAGTTAGCTGTAGAAAACCAGAGAGAAATGTGTGGAAAAGGCCCACAAATGGTGGCAATGTTGAATTACCCCCCTACAGACTCACACAGTGATAGCACAGCAGGTCTCACCATTGCAGTAAGGCTATGAAGGGTAAGAAGTCTGAAACATAAATGTATACCATTACAATCTGACCTGTGGCCTTTACTGATATGCCTCTAGTCCCCAAGACAGGGCACAATAGTATGGTAAATGGAAGCAATACATAAAGCAAATAGCACAGTCTGTGCAAATGTGTACAGTTGACAGGTGTGCCACCCATATACCCACAGAAATGCAGTAACATGTATGTTTGCAAGGAAATAGCAGCATAGCACACATTGGTAGGGCTGTCCCAATACACATGAAAACATGTATGTACACAATATGCAGGGGTCAATGAGCTATGTGTATATGTGGCTAATAATGTCAGGATCTGGCCAGCCTGTTCTTCTGGCTGTTGTCTTATAGTGTTCTAGGTACAGTGCTGTCTTTGACAGAGCCATGTGCAGATAACTGCAGTGCCAACTATTGTGTATGTCAGTGACACCTACTGATGTGCCACTGATATACCTGGAAGTCACAGTGCTATGTGGAATATACTACACATATAATAGACTTCTTGATGGCTGTATAGCCAAGGTGCTAAGGCTTTTGTGAATACAGTGCTTTTTGGTACTGTTGCCAGTAGTTATTTTCAATAATTCTATTTTTTATGTTTGATTTTACATATAATGGACATGCCTGCACAGTAGAATGCAATCTGCACCCACACCCATAACTCCCAACCTCTGACAGCAAGCCATCTGGACAAGGGCAGAAATAAAAGTGTTACAAATGTGCAATGATAGGCATGTGTTGTAAATATTGCCCTTACATACTGAGAACATTGGTAGGGCGAGGGGTTTGCAGTAGCGGGAATTGTCTGAAGGTTATGTAGTCTGAAACAGTAATGTCTGTCATTATTTTGTAACATCACTTTTCGATTATATATAACTAACTTGCCATAAAAACACATGTACAGGTGAGAGGTATAGCCACACCAGAATATGACATCTTAGGTTAGAAATATACCACACAAGCAGGAAATCCCCAGCCAGTATATCACCAAGTTGCTGGACTGTTTACACAGTGCATTATCACTCAACTGGCTGTAGCCACACATCACAACTGGCCTTGTTGGGCAAGAATGTACATAGCTGGCCTCATAATATTGATCTATGCATCATACAACTAGTATTCCTCTGGTAAAGTACTGTGATGATCTGAGGATGTCTGCCACTAGGTAATGACACAATACATTGCAGTGTCAGACTACAGATATGTCAGAAAAAATGCAAACCCAGTACCCCGAGGAAAGTCCTGTGTACTCCTGAGAGGTATGGCTGTAGGACACAAAACCCCAGATCGGAGTACACTTAACTCTGGAATGGAGTCCCACTTTAACTATAGAAGGTCATACTGCGCATGCTCCTACACTTAGAGAATGACAGGACAATTTGGAACCCACATCGGACTATATCATTTGGAACCCACATCGGACTATATAACTGCATTGTGTATATATGTCTGTGCATACAGACAGTTATGTACACCTTGCTGCACCACACAATGGAAGGACCAGAATACAAATAAAACCACCAGCTAGTATTCCAACACCAGATGTTGTTGTTGTTGTTGTGTCTTTCGGCTTAACCCGGTCAGGGGTCGCCACAGCGGAACTCCGGTCTGGTAATGTTTGGTAGTGGATTTTTTTGTGCCGAGTTACCAGCCCTGACGCACAACCTTCAATGAAGGCATGCCCATTCACGCATGCCTCTACACAGAAGACGCTCTAGCTGAGAATCGAGCGTGACGTCTTGCTGTGAGGCGACAACGCTACCACAGCACCACTACGGTGGGTTAGTATTCCAACGCCAGATATTTAATAAAATGAGCACTCTGACATCTCGGCTCTTGCAAGCCTTCAAGGAGCATATCTTTATGCATGCCTTAACTGTCCCTAAACAGACACATCAAACAGGATTACCCTAAGCTAACTGTAGGCAGCCCATATGTGATATATCTGCATCTGTTGTATGTGATAATCAGACATATATATGGGCAACAGATAACAGCATATGTCAAGCATACACACACATAGATGTGGGGATAGTGAGAGACAGACAGTGATAGAGAGAGAGATACAGGGGGACACAGACAGAGTGATTCACACATGTATACCATGAAAGGCATACAGTGATGTCCTGCTGTGGACAGTGGCATACCAGTAGAAAACTGTTGCATGTGCCAGCATAAAAGGTGATCCCCACTGTGTAATAGTACTGAGTGTGTGTGTATGTGTGTGTGTGTGTGTGTGTGTGTGTGTGTGTGTGTGTGTGTGTGTGTGTGTGTGTGTGTGTGTGTGTAGGTCTAAGTATTAGGAGACTGTTCTCACTCAGTACACTTCACATTGTTCTACTTCACAAGATCTGCTGCTGTCATTCACTTTAGAAGTACCATTGGACACCTATCACCCCTATATGCTCTCTAGTGAATGTGATAACTGTGTAACACTATAGGACAAATAACTAGATAGATAGGTTTTCTAATCTCAATACTGGCAAGTGTGTGTGTGTGTGTGTGTGTGTGTGTGTGTGTGTGTGTGTGTGTGTGTGTGTGTGTGTGTGAGAAACAATTGTGTGTGCGAGAGTGAGGGAGTGTGTGTTTTTAGGTGAAACAGTTTTAGGCCATTCCCACACACAACACTTCCCAGTGCCCCACTGTATCAGTTCTGGTGATTTCATTCAACTTATCAGCACCTTTGGCCAGTTGTCAGTCCAGTAAGCTCTGTAGCTCATGCAATAACTGTGTAACACTATAGTACAAATAATTAGATAGGCAGGGATTCTACTCTCAGATCTGGCAAATGTGTGTGAGGGTGTATAATTATGTGTGTAAGTGTGTATGTTTGTAGGAAGAAGTATTTTGATAGGTTTCCCACCCAGTGCCCTACATTATCAGTTCTGCTGATGTCATTCCTCTTCTCAGCATCTTTTTGCAAGTTGTCAGCAAAGTAAGCTCTGTAGTGCATGTGATAACTGGGTAATACTACAGTACAAATAACTAGATAAGCAGTGGTTCTACTCTTAGATCTAGCAAATGCGTGCACAGGTATATAAGTGTGTTTGTTTATAGGAAGAATTATTTTGATAAGTTTCCCACCCAGTGCCCTACTTTACCAGTCCTGCTGATGTCATTCCCCTTATCAGCACCTTTGGCTAGTTATCAGCCCAGTAAGCTCTGTAGCACATGCAATAACTGCGTAATACTATACTACAAATAACTAGATAGGCAAAGGTTCTACTCTCAGATTCAGCAAATGTGTGTGCGTGGGTGTGTATGTTTATAGGAAGAAGTATTTTGATATGTTTCCCACCCAGTTCCTTACTTAATCATTCCTGCTAATGTCATTTCCCTTATGAGCACCTTTGGCTACTTATCAGCCCAGTAAGTTCTGTAGCATGTGCGATAACTGTGTAACACCATAGTAACAATAACTAGATAGGCAGGGGTTCTAATCTCAATACTGGCAAGTAAGTGTGTGTGGGTATGTGTGTGTGTGTGTGTGTGTGTGTGTGTGTATGTGTGTGTGTGTGTATGTATGTGTGTATGTGTGTATGTATGCATGTGTGTATGTGTGTGTGCATGTGTGTGTGTATGTGTGCATGTATGTGTGCGTGTGTGTGCGTGTGTGTGCATGTGTGTGCATGTGTGTGTGTGTTTTATACCATTTTGAGGTGTGTACTACCCTGTACACTTTCCATCACCCTACTTTGCAAGGCCTGCTGATGTCATTCATCTTAGAAATACTTTGGGACAATGTGAAATCATATAAGTTTCATGGCACATCAGATAACTGCGTAAAGTAGAAATAACTAGATAGGTAGGGCTTCTATTCTCTATACTAGCATATGTGTGTGTGTGTGTGTGTGTATTAGTGTGTGTTTGGGTTGAGAATTATATCCTGTGTGGGTTATACCATTTTGAGGTGTGTACCACCCTGTACACTTCCAATCACCCTACTTTACAAGGCTTGCTGATGTCATTCACCTTAGAAGTACCTTGTGACAAGGTGAAATAATATAAGCTCTGTGGTGCATCTAACTTTGTAACACTATATTAGAAATAACCTAGATAGGTACAGGTTCTAATCTTAATGCTGGAAATTGTGTTTGTGTGTGTGTGTGTGTGTGTGTGTGTGTGTGTGTGTGTGTGTGTGTGTGTGTGTGTGTGTGTGTGTGTGTATGTGTTTGGGTGAGAATCATATTCTGTGTGGGTTATACCACTTAGATGTGTGTACCATCCACGCCTGTTTATCATCTCCCAATGGCATTACTTTATATAGCGTAATGGCATCTGCCTCACAAGCAGCATGTTAAACCATTGTATAGGCCATCCCAGTTATCTGTACAGATGTCTATAGAATATCCCGATATTTGTAATCTGTATGTGGTCTGTGTCCCCTTACAATGGCCATGTATGTAATATTGTTGCCAAATAGGTCACAGTTAGTGTAGTGACACATATGCCAGCATCAGATATCATACCTGACTCAAACATCATGCCGATACAACATATGTTATCCTATCACTTGTCCAGACTTGTAGGAGCAATAGATGACTCCAGTTGCTATTTCTGGTGGGTTATCTCACCATCCATGAAAGCATTCGCAACATTACATGTTGTAAGAGGTAGGGGGCTATGTCCAATGCATATAATCTATGTGGGGCATGTCATGTGTATGTAGCACTGTAGAACATTCAAGTGGGTATGTAGGTTTACTAATCTGTCTATTGCCAACTGTGTTTGTGTTACTGTATGCACATCCCCTATATCAGTCTTTACTGTGTGTATGAAAAGGATATACCATTTTTTCTTCCTGTTCCACCTTGTGAACTCAGGAATACATGCTACAAACCTATCATAGACAGTACTATGCATGCCCTCACCAACTACATCAGGATTGAGTGCATGGGAAAGAAATGGCATAGGCAACAGGTGCTGACAGGTAAATCTGTCGTTGTCAATCTAATAGCTAAGCTTGGGCGGGACCTACTGACAGTACTCCAGTATCCTGTTCTGTATGTATGAGCCTGTGGTACTGCACAACACCGATGTGACATGTCTGAAGGCTACCTGTCTGTGACAAGAGGCATGTATGCAAGGTCACATTGTCTGACAACAGTGTCCCTCACATACTGTTGCATGCATACACACTTGGTAAACTTACATATAAAGTTGTACCTTGGCTATGAAATGGTCAGTGTATTTCCACTCTGCCATACTCCATGATGGTAATGTCTGCAGGACCACAGCCTGCAGACACACAGACTCCTGGAAAACAAACAGAATACAGCATTTCAGATTACATTCAGTCAGTGGTACTAAGAGCAATAATGGATCATGGCTAATAAGGTACATACACCTTTATGTGTACCCATAACAAATCCAAGCAATCAGCACCTTACACAGTATTACATAGCTACACTGTACTATATTCACCTTGTGCATCAGACCCATATTAGCATGTCCCTACATCGATGGTATGGATGACAAGGATGTGGCATAGGTATCATCATATGCACGAGGTGTGGTGTGGGTTTGCCAGAGACCTAGGCTGGGCCATATGGTTGACATCATGTGTGTGTTTTGGAGGGATATTCTATGGATGGGCTGTGCAGAGGTGGTGTGTGTGTCTGGAGGTGACCTGCCTGTGAAACAGATGTGTGTGTGTATGTATGCACACAGTCACGCCATGTGGCTGCCTTACACAGAGGTATGTTGGACAGCTGTGGACTATACATGGCAGGGTGTCCAGTTCACTGTTTCCAGCCATGGATATGGGAACTGGTCCTGCCAGGGGTCTCACTGGCACCACCAGGCCCAAGGCCAGATGCAACACTGTTTCCTGATGGTGACTGCTGTCTGCTGGATCCATGTCCCTGATGGGACCATCCAGGACTACGTGCCCATGGCCTGCTCCATTATGATGTGGACAGCAATGCCCCTTCAGTAGTCCTCGTGTCACTGCCACTATGGGAGTGTGAAGTTTCATGGCCCCGTAGACTCTCAGCCAATGTTGGTGCTGACCTACATCCATGTGGCCTATGCCCACCTCCCACCACATGCTCTAGCACAAACATGCCATGGTCGAGGATTGCCAAGGTCTCACCCCACCATCTATGCATGACCCCAGTATTTTGGCATGTAGCCTCGACATCATGTATGTTGCCATATAAATCAGAAAGAGTTGCATTCAACACCCTGAGTATTTGTCTGGTGTTGCATTCACTACATGCTTGTGCATCCATGACAGCCTGAAATATGCGTCTGGTGACACCTACTGTGGAACTTGTGACAGCGGCTTGATGAGCAGCTGTCCTCCTGTGAGCACCCCTGTCCATCTGCCTGTGTGAGACCTCCCCTGCACTCTGGCTATGGGCAATGTCTACACTCACACCTGCCATAGTCACCACACTAGCCTGTTCCATGCAACCACCTGCCAACTGTCCATTATTTGCGGCTGCTGGGGATTGGGCATGTGTGGGCATTGTGACTGTGTACGGTGACATTGTGAATGACTGTGGGATGCCAACCGATGGCACAGATTCAGCCCCTGAAAATCCCATCTGTGCCTGACTATGACCATCATCTGTCAGAGTCTGCAGAGACAATAACATCAGATTGTGTGCGGGAGGGACCACCACCAACAAATCCACCTGTGGGGGAAGACAGCATATGTAAATTAATACCTGCACTATAACGTTTGCTGCTCTACACACACACACACACACACACACACACACACACACACACACACACACACACACACACACACACACACATGCCCACACATGCACACACACTCACACACACATGCACACACACACACATACAGGTGAGGTGGCAGACAGGCATTTCACAGACCTCAAAATAGAGAACTGGTGACATTCACAACACAGTCAGACCACTACATACACAACCTCAACAGGCCCACAACATCATGCAGTGCAGCCCTTTCCACTTAATGTTACTACTTATATACACCTCTGTGATACGTAAGTAGTGTTAGTAGGTGATGGGCCTTCAAGTAGCACACAATGCACCTATGTACACATAATTGCTGTTCACCTGTATAGCAAAGTGGCATCTCCTACAAAACATACCTCTCAACTGTGTAGAGGGTTACTGAATGTCTACATGTGTGGCTCATATTTCTGGTCTGTTCATCATAAATCCTGTGTTTGTCTGACACATTACTGGGATGACCTGAGGACTGCTGTTACTAATTAATGACATATTTTGAGTTTCACACTTCAAAACCTGCAGTACATGTATGTTACAACAGAACTGATTACACTAGCAACCTTCTAAGCGTACAGTGGATATTATAAGTGTAGATACCCCTGTGAACATGCCAGGTTTGTCTGATATATAACATGAGACCACAGAAATCATGTGATAAATGTCCCACCTTTAATGTGACCTACAACTGTGCAATCCAATTGAAGAACAAACACATCTGTTAGTGGTAACATGTAGAAGTTGAAATGCATACAATAGGCTGGCTGCATGACTGTGCACACCCTTAAACTACCACTTTGTTAAAGCACCTTTTGATTTCATAAGAGCAGTCAGTCCTCTTGAGAAGGTGTGTATCAGCATGGCAAATCTTAACTTAGCAATATTTGTACAATCTCCCTTGCAGAAGCCATCCAACTCTGTCAGATTGTCAGAGCATCTCTTCTGCAAAGCCCTCTTCAGGGCACTCCACAGATTTTCTATTGGATGTAGGTGTGGACTGTGGCTGGGCCATTCCAAAACATTGATTGTCTTCTGGTGAAGACATTATTTTTTGGATTTGGATGTATGGTTTGGGTCATTGTCATGTGGAAAGCTGTAATTTCTCTCTATCCACAGCTTTCTAGCAGACACATGAAGATTTTGGGTCAAAAGGGACTGTTATTTGAAACTTTTCCTAATCCCCTCCACCTTGGCTAAAGGCCCACTTCCAGCTTATGAACAGCAACCCCAAAGCAGGACACTGCCATCACCATGCTTCACCATGGGGATGGTTTTCTTTGGTGATGCATAGTGTTGTTATTGTGCCAAACAAACCTTTTGGTATTGTGGCCAAAACGTGCAACCTTGGTCTCATTACACCATAACACATTTCCTCACATGCTTTTGGGAGACCTGATGTATTTTTCTTGAGAAATTCACCAGACCTGGATGTTGTTCTGTATGAGAAAAGGCTTACATCTTCCAACCCTACCACATACGCCAGAAATGTGGAGAATACGGGAGATTGCTATCACATGTAGTACACAACCAGTACTTGCCATAGATTCCTGCAACTCCTGTAGTGTTGCTGTAGGTCTCCTGGCAGCCTCCCTGGCCAGTTTGGGTCTTGTCTTTTCCACACATTTGGAGGGATGTCCTGTTCTTTGCAATGTCACTGTTGCCATATTTTCACCACCATTTGATGACTGTCTTCACTGTGTTCCATGGTATATGCAATGCTGTGGAAATGTGTGTGTACCCTTCTCTGGACTGATACCTTTCATAAATGAGATTCCATTGTTGCTTCATAAGCTATATGTGAACTATGGCTGTTGCTGTAGCAGGCAACTGAGTAAATGTTAGGATAATCCTGGTAGGATAGCTGAGCATTATTTGCTGTTAATCAAAGGGTGTCTGTAATTGATGGCAGGTGTGCACCCAAGAAGATGTAATGCTGTAATTATATTGAAAGCTGCTTCAACACAGTATTAGCTTCAGCCTGTGCACATGTATGCATCTAGTTTCTTGTATGTTTTTTATGTGTCATAATTGTTCCCCTAACAGATTTGTTTGATTTACAATTGAATTGTACAGGTTATAGGTCACATGAAAGGTTGAAAGGATTCGGAAATGGTTTATTGTGCTCTCATTTTTGTATATCACAAATACCTGACATTCTAACAGGTGTGTGTACACCATTTACATGCATGGTATAACACTAATTTATAAAATATGCCCCTAGTTTTAGGCCTTTGTCCCCCCCATTTTGTCAGTCTTTGTCCAGATTTTTTGCAATGACAGGTTGTGAGCTATGCTACAGATATGTGACATCTCCTGCAGATAGGCCCCCTGTGATGACCAGTGTGATGCAATGCAGTTAACCCCAACAAAAATGAACATGCAGATATCACAAAATGGCTGAGAGTAACATTAGTGTGCATGGTCACATGCATGACCTTAACATGCCTGGGGTAGTGGTGAGCCACAACAGGACAATCCCACACTCACCAGCTTCAAGCTGCTGTCCCACATCCAGACCAGAGATACCTATGCAGTTGTGGGGGAGATGTTTTGTCAGCAGACTCACATTTGGCATTGGTACAAGATGAATCCTACTTTTCTGCACATGTACAGTACAAACTCAGATAGTACACAATTTGCTGTCCTTCACCATAGATGTGAACTAGTGTGCATTACTAAACCCCACCCACATATGCAGTTTGAACTGACATATGCATCTAGATATTCTTTAGAAGACAGTATGGCTGCTACATGATTAAATTGATGTGCACTGTGGTCTTAACTGGATGCTCCTCGCCTGTTGCCTGGGTGCCACCCACCTCCACAACTTGTGTTTCTGGAGTTGGCTGTTGTGTGGGGGCTGCCCCACAGTTGACAAGGAGCTCCTCTGTTGATGGAAGTGGGGTCTGTGCGGCTGGATCCCCACCTGTAGCAGTACAGTCCCTGGCCACGGCAGCAGTCCTTTACTGGGCACAACGTATCAGGTGAGTTGCATGATGCCTGACCTGATCGGGGTCTATGTTATAACAGTAAATGATCAAAAGACTGGACGCTGTTATATCGACCACAAAAGAATGAACACAAAAAAGAGCCAACAGCCAAAATAGCAAACATTTTTCCCAGGGAAAATATTTGCTGTTCCCAAAAAAAAAAAACACACTAAACACTATTTTATGTGGAAGACTTTGCCACCCACACCCCCATGTGGGGGGCTGTACCCACCACACCCCCCATACTTAAATATACCAACTCTAAGATTGCACTACAGTGCCAAAAAAGGCAAAGTGAAGGAAGCGGCCAAGTGACTTCTTTCCCAGGGAAAGAATTCACTTAAAAGCCACTTCGTCATTTTGCATTTTCGACATTTACAGTTCGATGAAGATGCATTCGACATAATGGGTCTTTGTTCTTCTGAAAGGAAGCCCCTGCTCATATGTGCAGCCATGGTGACCCAAGGTGTTAACTCTGTGGACAAGGTTGTCCCACAGGGCAGTCCACTCCCACAGAATTTGTCGGCTATGGCCAAACATCACCCCATGGTGCTGGATTATGGCATTGGTGATGGCTGCATTTTCATCTGCTGTATATGGTGGCTGCTGCTGCATGCCACCTGGAAGACATAAACAGGGAGACACATCACAGGACCTCAGACATTGCCCAGAGTTATTTACAGAGCCAGCACATCAATATTGCCTATCATTAGCCACCACTTAAAACCACATCATACTCCCGTTATTTATCAGCACAGTATGAACCTGCATTGCACTCCTGGCCCTGATGTATCATGTTCCCCCCAATGAGGGCCAGAACATTGCATAAACCACCATTCATCATTCACATTTGTGTAGAGGGATGACAGTGGCCATCTTCCTTGCAGATGGGATGTCAATGGTGCTCAGGCTTTGCTTGCATAGAGTATGTAATGGAGCTGGAAGCATATGCCTGAGTTCATGTAGGATGCAGACAGGAATGTTATCTGATCCCATGGAGACTTCCTTTTGCTGACTTTGATTAGGCAGTATGCACCTACTCCCTGATGATGAGGGGAGGGGTATGAGTGCTGTGCATATCCACATATACTGATGGTGAGCCAGGGTGATGATGTTTGCCCTTAAGCTGTCTGCAGTAGGTTGGCTATAGCTATGGTGTGTGTGTATGTGGTGTGATTGACCACCATTACAGGGTGGGTTGGGTTGTTGCCTCTGAGATTACAGACATATGTGAAGATGGCCTTGTGATTGCCCTTGGTGAATGTGTCCAATTTTGTATTCATAGTTAGCCTTACAGTAATCCACCTGTGACCTTATATGCTCATTCAGACAAAGGTTGACTTGCTGTCAAGTTGGTGCCTGCTCGTACTTTGCCCTGTACAGCCAATATAGCAACCAATTATGTGGTTTGTGTATTGCTGCTGTCCACCAAAGGGGATTACTCTACCTTAGTGGGGGCAGGTTTTACAAGTAAGGTATTGCTGAGTCCATACAGCTATGTAGGTGGACATATAGCTGTATGCACTAGTCATGGACACAAGGTCATAACGCAGTTGGACACCTCTCCAATTTCATCCTGATAATCATGCTTATTCTAGTTCCCATGTCTTTGTCAGGGCAATGCAACAACCATTAGCTGTAGAAATTGAACTCTGTTGGATGCACAGAAACTAAGATGACACACATGTACAACATGTACAGCTTATATTCCTGACATTTTGCATGCAATGTCTGTTGTTATGAGTTGGCCAGGTACACCTACTCATACATACATGTGCACAGGTAATACCTGATATACATTTCTGTTCTATGTCAGTATGGAGGACTGTATTTACACTTTCGCTGCTCAGTCATTCCTATCGACCTTGTAGAGCAGGACATCTGAAGGATGCCACACATACAGGGGGGGAGATGGGCCAAAATTAGTGACACTTTCTTAATATTGCTGTAACACACTTAAGTCATTTGACAGCACAGTAGTCTTTGCATTCACAGACATACCCTGTAGGATGTCTGACACTCGTATGGCAGGAAGAGAGGAGAAAGGCTAGGAGTGTGGTAGTTAGGGGAGGAAGTTTTAATGTTGGCAGTATAACTGGTATGGGGACAGAGCTAGCTGATTTGATGGACAGAAGGAAGGTTGATATATTTTGTGTGCTAGAGACCATATGGAAAGGGTGTAAGGCTAGGTGTATTGGATGCGGGTCCAAATTGTTCTATCATGGTGTGGATGGGAGGAGAAATGGTGTAGGGGTTATCCTGAAGGAACAGTATGCCAAGACTGCTTTTGGAGGTGAAAAGTGTGTTCGATAGAGTGATGTTTATGAAGCTGGAAATTGATGGTGTAATGATGAATGTTGTTAGTGCATATGCTCCGCAAGTTGGGTGTGCGATGGATGAGAAAGAAACATTTTGGAGTGAGTTGGATGAAGTGGTGATGACTGTACCCAAGAGTAAGAGAGTGGTGATTGGAGCAGATTTCAATGGGCATGCTGGTGAAGGGAACAGAGAGGATACGAAAGTGATGGGTAGGTATGGTGTTAAGCAAAGAAATGCAGAAGGTGAGATGGTAGTGGATTTTGCAAAAAGGATGGACATGGCTGTGGTGAATACATATTTTAACAAGAGGGAGGAGCATAGGATGACATACAAGAGTGGAGGAAGATGCACACAGGAGGATTATATCCTATGCAGGAGGGCCAGTTTGAAGGACATTGGAGACTGTAAAGTTGTGATAGGGGAAAGTGTAGTTAGGTATCATAGAATGTTGGTCTGTGGGATGACACTGATGATGATGAATGGGAGGGGGAGTGTGAGGGCAGCACCAAGGATCAAATGGCGGAAACTGAAAAAGGATGATTGTTAGGTTGAGTTCAGAAAAGAGTTAAGACAGGCACTGGGTGGCAGTGAAGAGTTACCAATTATCTGGGTAACTACAGCAGAGCTAGTAAGGGAGATGGCTAGAAAAGTGCTGGGTGTGACATCTGAACAGAGGAAGGAGGACAAAGAGACCTGGTGGTGGAATGAGGAAGTACAGGAGACTATACAAAGAGGTTGGTGAAGAAGAAGTGGGATTGTCAGAGAAATGAAGAAAGGAGACAGGAGTATAAGGAGATGAGGTGCATGTCAAAGATAGAGGTGGATAAGGCTAAGGATGAGGCATATGAAGAGTTGTATGAAAGATTGGACACTAAGAATGGAGGAAAGAACCTGTACTAATTGGCTAGACAGAGGAATTGAGCTAGGAAAGATGTGCAGCAGATAAGGGTGATAAAGGATAATGAGGGAAATATACTCACAAACAAGGAGAGTGTGTTGTGCAGATGGAAAGAGTACTCTGAGGGGCTGATGAATGAAGAGTATGAGAGAGAGAAGGTTAGATGATGTGGGTCTGGTGAACCAGGAAGTGCAATGGATTAGCAAGGAGGAATTAAAGATAGCTATGAAGAGGATAAAGAATGGAAAGGCTGTTGGTCCAGATGACATACCTGTGGAAGCATGGAGGTGTTTAGGAGAAATGGCGGTGGAGTTTTTAACCAGATTGTTTAATAAAATCTTGAAAAGTGAGATGATGCATGAGGAGTGGAGGAAAAAGTGATTGGGTACCGATTATAAGAATAAGGGTGATGTGCAGAGCTGTAGTAACTACAGAGGGATAACACTGATCAGTCACAGCATGACGTTATGGGAAAGAATAATGGAAGCTAGGTTAAGAAGTGAGGTGATGATTAGTGATCAGTAATATGGTTTCATGCCAGGAAACAGAACTACAGATGTGATGTTTCTTCTGAGAGAGTTGATGGAAAAGTACAGAGAAGGTCAGAAGGAGTTGCATTGTGTCTTTGTGAACTTAGAGAAAGCATATGATAGGGTGCCTAGAGAGGAGTTGTGGTACTGCATGAGGAAGTCAGGAGTGGCAGAGAAATATGTAATAGTCGTACAGGATATGTACAAGGGTAGTGTGACAGCAATGAGTTCTGAGGGTGGGAGTCATGGATGTATTTAAGATGGAGGTGGGATTACATCAGGGTTCAGCTCTGAGCCCTTTCTTATTTGCAGTTGTGATGAACAGGTTTACAGACAAGATCAACAGGAGTCCCTGTTGGCTATGATGTATGCAGATGACATTGTGATCTGTAGTGAGAGTAGAGAACAGGTTGAAGAGGCCCTGGAGAGGTGGAGGCATGCTCTAGAGAGGGAAGGAATGAAGGTCAGCGGGACTAAGACAGAATATATGTGTGTGAGTGAGAGGGAGGAAAAAGGAATGGTGAGGATGCAGGGAGTAGAGTTTGCAAAGGTGGATGAGTTTAAATACTTGAGATCAACAGTTCAGAATAATGACGAGTCTGGGGGAGAGGTGAAGAAGAGAGCACAGGCAGGATGGAGAGGGTGGTGAAGAGTATCAGGAGTTATTTGTGACAGATGAGTACCAGTAAGAGTGAAAGGGAAGGTCTATAAGAGGGAAGTAAGACCAGCTATGTTATATGGGTTGGAGACAGTGGCATTGACAAAAATGCAGGAGTCAGAGCTGGATGTGGCAGAGTTAAAGATGTTAAGATTTGCACAGGATGTGATGAGGGCTGACAGGATTATGAATATGCATATTAGAGGGTCAGCCCAGGTTAAATGGTTTGGAGACAAAGCCAGAGATGCAAGATTACATTGGTTTGGACATGTGCTGAGGAAGGATGCTGAGTATATTGGGAAAAGGATGGTAAGGATGAAGCTGCTAGGTAAAAGGAAAAGAGGAAGGCTTAAGATAAGATTTCTGGATGTGGTGAAAGAAGACATGCAGGTGGCTGGTGTGACAGATCAAGATGCAGAAGACAGGAAAAAATGGAAACAGATGATCTGCTTTGGTGCCTGCTAACGGGAACAGCTGAAAGAAAAAGGAGATGTTGTAATGTCAGTCTTCACCTATTTGCCAATGATTTTCCAGACATAATACAGCTCTATGAGTAAATGACTACAAATAAGAGGCACACATATGGTCAGTGTGCATAACACTGGACAGTTGAATGGTATGAGCTCAGTATATCACATACAGTTCAGCACACGTCTGTAACAGTAGTTTACTATGCAAATACCCTGTATAGGTGTCTCCCATTTCTGAGACAAACATGTATATCATAGTTGTATTCACAGTTAACATATGGATATCTACGACATCCCAGTAGCTGGTGTAGCAGTGTCACATTCAGCATTGTTCATCACATACTCCAGTAGTAGTCATATGTGAGCCATCCTTTCCTGGGGTGACTCAGGGGCCTGAGTTGTGATCTATGTCACCGCAGACAGACCCAGATGCTATGGCCATAGGTTTTGATCAGCAATATATCAGTACAGCAAGTCTTGTTGAGACATATTTGTTGGACTTCCTATTTCCCATTATTACATACCCCTACTGCATTCCATTACATGCTTACTTGTTTAACATACCTTTTTTCAAGTATAATTGGTTTGATTCCAATTTCTATTGGTTTGTTTGTGTGTCTGTCTGTCTGTCTGTTTCTCTTCAAGCTGTAGGGTATACATCTGTTTTGCATATACAGCAGCTTGCCCTTTGTAGGTAATGCTGATGAGCAGTTGATGGCCTGTGCAACAATTGGTGTCCCCACTTGCTAATTGCATGCAGAACAGCTGTGTTGTTATTCCTATACCAAATGGCATGGCAACACACTCCTATAATTGAGTACTTTGTGTGGGCGTTGCCTCTTTTCCTTGCCTGTGAGGAGGACTTCATGGAGGTGTGTAAACAACAGCATCACAGAGGGCAGTTGGAAATACCTCTTACAATGACAATTGTGGAGACAGACCAACAAATTGAGGGAGAATGTCCCAGACATAGGGACAGAATGTAAGTATTGCTGTTATATGGTTGGATTAATGCTAGTTTAACAGGGTTTGTGTGGACATGGATTTTCTGCATGATTTTAAATCTGACAGTGTTATGTGGTTGACATTACTTTCAACTGTAGGGCTATCCACAGAATGGCCAGAGCTTGGACTCTTATATTTGATTTCTACTTCAGACATTTTATGTCTTTAGAAAATCAGTAGCATACCCTTGGGATTGCAGTCAGTAAATGGTAACATCCATTTGTGTTTCTGACTTCATATCTCTCAGAAAAGATATGTTACAACAAACGTTCTCAGGTTATAACAGCTATGTTTCAAATATGCCCCTGTTTTTGGGCCTCAGTTCTCCAAGTATGTCAGGCTTTGTCCAGATGTCATGAAGTAAGAGGTTGAAAGGTATGGTATACCATTATTTAGTGCCTTCATTCCTGATATCATCCCAGTGATGTATCAGAATGCCGGGCATGTTATGTGGAAGAGGTCTTATATATGAGGACAAAGCCTGGACATTCTGTGGGACTCTCTGCAGTTGGGAGGTCTGTGTATTTCTGGTGATTGTTGACAGACTGTCAGGATTGTGTAGCAGTGTAGTGTAAATGTTATTTGGCCTGTGTATGGAGGGGGGTAGATGTAAGAGTTATGGCTCCTTTTCTATCTGACTGTGCATGCTGCTCCAGTTTCTAGTGGTCTATTGGCTGTATATGCTTGTAGGGGCAGACTGAGACATATTCCATACCATGGTCAGGATTCATACTATACTGTGAATTGGGCCAGTATATGTAGGGGTAGTGTGTGAGAGGCAAACATGATGTTTTTGTTCACATAGTCCTTATACTCTACTGTTCATTTGGCTAAGCGGTATGTCACTGTGACTGTGGTGAAATTAGTTGTGGGTATGCACACTGGTGTCTGTTTTTCAGTGCCATTACATCCCTGTAGTGCCTGATATATTTGCAAATACATGTGTAATTCCCCATAGTGGATTTGGGTTAGTGTTGTGTCAGTCTGACTGTAGTTTGGATGGTGCTTAGTGACATGCTTAGCAGCTCAGTGTAGTTTTCCTAATGTGATGTTATGTCCAGATATTTGTAGGATGTACTGTTGTCTGCCCCCCCCCATAAGTGTTGTGTATTTCTGACACATCAGTGGGATGATATGAAGATTTAAGTTACTTACCAGTGAGAAGTAATTGAGTGCTGGACTTGTGTTATTTCAGTCAATATATGTCAGAACAGACAGAAGGGTGTTATTGCAGCAACTGTGTCAGCTTATCTACTCCAGTATTTTAGATATACCCATATTTTCATGGCTTTCTCCCCCCACGTTGTCAGGTTTTATCCAGATTTGCTGCACTAATGGGTTCTGAGCATACCTCTCGACTGGCCGGATTGTTTCAGAATGTCTAGGTTTATTGCTCACATTTCTGGTCTGTTCCACAGATTCATTATTTTTATTTCGCTGGTAAACCACTATGATGATCTGAGCATTTCTGTGAGTAAATGATGACATACATTTCAGTTTCAGACCTAACATCCTTCAGAGCATGTATGCTGAAACAAACCCTGTTACTCTAGCAACTTTCTACATTTATAAGAGCAATATTTAAAATAGGTCCCTAGTTTTGGCCCATTGTCCCCCCATTTTGACAACCTTTGGCCAGACTTCTTGCACTAAGAGGTTGGGAGTTATGATTCTGAGAAATGACTCCACTACATATTAAGAGCATGTATATACATATATATATATATATATATATATATATATATATATATATATATATATATATGTATAGCTCTCTATATATTATGTATATATTTTCCATATATATGCATCTCCACACATATATACATGTGTATCTGTATATATACAAAACCTGACTGATTCTACAGAATCTTGTCCCTACTGTCATTGCTCTAACTATGGTGTACAGGGCCCTGGGTTCGAGACTTGGCAGGAATGATTGTTTTGTTGCTAGGCAGAACAGTGGCTGATTGAGACAGAGTGATTAAAGCAGTTTTAAGCAGCTTTAAGTGTGTTTGCATGGGTTTGTGTGACGCTAAGCAATGCCAACACATGGTTAACCACACAGATGCTTAATCTGTGTTGGCTTCACTTAGGATTGCGATAACTAGCTTACTCCTGCTTACACCCTCGCAAATTTCTTTAAAAGAAAATAAAAGGGGTGATAGGAAAGTGGTGAAAAGGGGGCACGCAG
Organism: Protopterus annectens; assembly: GCF_019279795.1. NCBI lineage: Eukaryota > Metazoa > Chordata > Ceratodontiformes > Protopteridae > Protopterus > Protopterus annectens. The sequence continues at coordinate 442,079,395 of NC_056733.1, forward strand.
TGGGTAAATCAATATGAAAGATAACTAGGGATGGGCAGGACATGTGTTGGGAAGGTCCATAGCTGTCCATTTCTTATTCAGCAACAGCTGTGCATTTGTACAGAATTTGGAGGTGAATTTGGGCACTCACACTCCAGGGAGAGGGGTGAGGACAACAGAAATGTGTTGTCAAGCCAGTTGGACTGGATTACATGTGCCCAATGGACATGTGTGTGTGTGAAATGGGCAGATATGTATGAGGCAATATTTTGTTTTGGGACAGATGCACTTTCTTTTTTTTAAGGTGAGAGTGGGATAGTGAGGAAGGATTGTAGGTACATTTAGGGAGGTAGGATGGGTAGGGATACAGACAGGACAGACAAGACAACAGACAGGGTGGTATATGACACAGGGGCAGTAAATACATTTAACGGGGAGGGTGGTTGGGAATCTGAAGCCCATGGGCCCCCATGTGGTTACTGTGGGACTGAGATCCCCACCCATGGGCAGTCACCACTGCACCTTCACAGCCCCAAAGGTAGCTGTGAGGGGGCTGGACAGGAGTAGCGACCTGCCCCTCGAGGTGTGCCAGGCGGCCTTCAATTTGGTGTTGCTGCTGTCCAAACTCAGATCAAAGGGTGCTGTGCACAAAACCCCTGACCTGACTGTGGCTGACAGCCTCTTATCTGCGCCCGCTTCCAAGGGGGACGGGCCCTGTTGCCTGAGGTGGTTCCACCCGAAGGTGGTGCAGTACCACCAGATGAGGGAGATCCAGGTCAGATCCCAAATGTGCTGGGGCCTGGTGCCATAGCCAGATGAGGTGGACAGGTGCATCTGCTGAGATCTGCCTGTCCAAATGCGCTATGGTGTTGAGGTTTTACAAAATATGTTGGTTAGTCATGAACAACACATTTCAAGATTAGTTATAACAGCATGCATAGGTGTTCCAATTAACCCCATAAAACAGATTTGAAACAGTTGCATAGCAATCAGAACACATGCATAAATGGAACAACATCATGCATCGTACCAGCATGCCTGTAACATTGACAGCAATGGCCACCAACAATGGTATTTGAACAAAGTATGTTAACATGCAAGCAATCAAACATATTAACAATAATATAACAAAAGTCCCAACATTATGGTTGGAGCACAACATACCCATAGCATATGAGTAATAATTATTGATGCAGATGAGGGGTGGGGGGAGAGACAAAAAGTCCATTAACAACTGTTTATGCTTTTATTTTCCACAACAGTACTGCTCAATACTCTATGGGTTTATTCTCACTTTACATCTACCTATGGCTCATAGCTTCTGTAGTACAATAATACCTAGTAAACTGTCAGACTGGAATGGTATGAGGCAAACTGTGACAACATATCTGACACAGGAGGGGTACCTTGAACTGCTATGTGAGTGTGCTACTGGCATACGTCAGTTGGTTTCCTATGTGTGTCCAGGATTATTTACAGAAGTGACCACTAGCTGTGACAGTGTGACACTTGAGGGACATGCATCTGGAACATACCTCGCAACCTCTTAGAGCATGACATCAAGACAAAGCCCTACATAAGAGTGGGACAAAGGCCCATACATATGGACAATTTTTAGATATTGCTCTTACAAACTTAGAAAGTTGATAAAATGACAGGTTTTGCAATTGCGTGGCTTTTCTAAAGGATATGACGTCTGATACTTATATGTCTATCATTATTTTCTAACTTCAGTCTATAATGATTTGCCACTGATTTGCCATGACACCACTACTTTATGTAAAATGGACCAAAATTCTGAGACAAATATCTGGACATTCAGTGAATAGCTGTACAGTTGACACGTATGATTCAGGTAGAGTGCATATCATATGTACCTACCCTGCTGTCATTTGCAGGCATGTGGTGGGACAATTGAACAGTTCTACACATTTTATTAGTATACCCTACATACAGCTACTGCCAACATTTCCTTACCTGTAAAACCTGTGGGGAAATATCTGTTAACACTACCTGACTGTTTTTTACATTTATTCCTGATTCCTTGTGTGCAGATTTCAACACATCTTAGTACCACTCTCTGGGTTTGAATCATGTCTGGGTTTGCAAAAGTAACAACTAAGTTATATCTCATCACAATGAGCTACTTGGAAACTGCTGCTTCTTCTTTCACTGTTTTTTCCTAATAGTGTCTTGGTTAGACAGTCTGAACTTGTAATCCTGTGATGCATGCATGACAGATAGTTATTGTAGTGTGCATTAATCCTATGGATTACTACAATCTGGAAAGCAAAAGTTAACACAAGGCAATGCTGCATGGAGCACATTTTGATAGTTTACATATTACTATTCAAGGTTCATAGCTTAGTGCAGTATATATTTCACATTTAATTTATATCTCATTTTATAGCTAAGCCATCTACAGTTTCTTTTAACAGCTTGTTCACAGATGAACCACAGTTAATGTATGCTGTCGCAGCCATATTTGCTGTGAAGAACCTGTATACATTATATATATATATGTCTACAACAACATATCAGAATAAACACAACAGTTTTTTGTAAGGGTCTTTATTGTACATCAATATTAGTCAGTCAATTTTTTTTATTTATTCAGTTCACACAGTAACAGTATACCTACTAGCAGTAAGCAATGCACTCCTTCTTAGCTATTTGAACAATAGACTGAAAAACAGATTTGTACTCACCAGTCTGTCAGCGCAGTCTCAGTAGTCTGTCACCATGGGCTTCAACGTTCATAGCCCTCTCTGCTGCAGCTGTAGGGTAGAAAAACACAGATTATGCATATCTGTCTATCACATTCTCAGGCTAGTATTTGCTACAAACTACTTGATACTGATACTTACACACTACTAGAGAATTCTGGTCCTGTCCATTTTGGATCCACTGGTCCAAGACTGCCCCCTTCCTATGCTTTAGGTCAACATAGTGGTGCCGTACCTGCTCACCAGTCTGGGGGATGCCAGTAGCACTGGAGAGGTCATGTGCAAGATGGTCCCAGGCCTCTGTTTCGTAATGGGAGCCCTGGTACTGGCCCTGCAGCAGTCAATCCTTATGTTTTTTCACTAGAGGTCCAGCCATGACCCTGGACCCCTGAATGTTTTATGTACTTACACTTCCATTTTACACCATCTACACTTCTGTGTTTGACAAAAAGCAGTTACTACATCATTTAAGTGTAAAAAATAATTTTAACACTGCTTTATCATATGAAAATAACTTGCCTGTTTTGGTACTCGAACCATGAACACCTGCATGTAAAGCTGGGACTCCAACTACTACACTATCTCAGCTTAGCAATTTCTGTTGTATATTTTTATTTATCTCCTATGGGATGTTTAAGCAATGTTAAGTAGAAGTCCTTAACATGCACACCTGCTTAGCTATGCTTAAACATTCCTTAGGATGTAAAAAAAAAAGATTTATTATATTATTGTCATATTTTTATGTTATATAGTGAGTATTGTGGTTTTCTGACAAGTCACTGAGGATTGCAGTTAGGAAATAATGGCATACATTTGACTTTCAGGCTTCTATCCTTCAGAAATTCATGCTAATGCATATCCTGTTTTCTATCCACTTTTCTAAGTGTGTGAGGGTAATATTTAAGTGGTGTTCCTATTTTTAGTGTTTTGCCCGCTGTTATTTGTCCCTTTGTCCACATGAACTGCTGTCAGGGGAATATTGGCATACATTTGACTTTCAGCCTTTTAGCCTTTGGAAAGTCATGCTAATGCATGACCTGTTATCTATGAACTTTCTAAGTTTGTGAGGGCAATATGTAAGATGTGTCCCTTTTCAGGGCTTTATCCCCATTTATTTGTACCTTTGTATACATTTCCTGCTTTAGCAGGTTGCAAGGTGTCATACGGCACTTTTACAATGCAGGGGGTGTTTCACAGAACCTGTCACACACACCCTGCATTGCTTTCCTGCTGCCGTATATATTTCAGTGTCCGCGGACACTGAAATGATCATTTATTTCATTTCAGTGTCCACAGATACTGAAATACTGGCATAATATTAGAGAAATTATAATATTATGCCAGATCATGATTAGAAAGTGCCATACAACACTTTCTGAAAGCAGGGGGCATGTTCAATGTCCATGCACTACTTGAACATGCCTCCCTGCACTCGTTCACAGTTCATGTCCATGTAGCTTAAACAGCAGTATGCCTTTATGAATATGCAAGGCGCACTGGTGTGGGTACATGGACATGAACCACTCCATGCAGGAATAGCACTATTCCTGCATAGAGTTTATTGAATCCCAGGGACTGCCTTCTGCATTTGTGTGCTGCTTGGCTGTGTGAAATGAACTTTCACAGCTTAAAGACAAAAGCGAAAATTTTAATTTAGGCTGCCTTGTGTAGCATAAGCCAGCTCAGCAGCATTGCATGGCCATCTGGATACTACTCAGTGAAAAAAATACACATCAGGTAACTTTCTGTGTGGCACAATGTCCAAATGCAGTGAGCTTGCAGAAAAAGGATATCTGATAAATATTTCTAGTCCACTTAAATGATAACTTTAAATACAGTGGTATGAACACATATTTAATCATATTTTGTGAGACTACTGTGTTGTAAAAATCAAGCATTATTATTGCTAACGTGAGCTGTTTTGTGTCCACTGTTACATTATTTGTCATTAACTCGTTCACTCAGATGGAGCTCTGGAAGTTTGCACTGTAACCTCCAATGGGCAAAGCCTAAACTTTTTGATAGAATCAAATGATATCCTCATGTTTCAAACAAATGTACATATCTCTGTAGTCATAGGAGTTAATAAGGATGTGTAAATGGCAAACTCTTTAGAACAAACAATTTTTATAGCAGTAGTATTCTTTAGGTTCAAGGTTTTAAACTGGATTTTATTAGTCATAGTAACTATTAAGTTTGTAATATTTTGTAAACAACTTAGAATATCTATGAAACCAATCAAGTTGCAAACATACTGATAGTAGCATTTTGTTTATTTAGCTGAGAGCTTTCATGTAATGCTAAGCAGTTCTGTCTGTACTACTTAGTTGTTTAAATATTTAGAAAAAACATGACATATATGCAATAATAAGTAAATATTATATGAGCAACAATTAACATCAATTTACCCACACTAGACAGAGGCCAAACATCAACACAGTTGTATATGTCATTGAGCAAGATTTAAGATGAAATATTTTAATACTTTGTAGAGGGCATGGATTTGAAATATTATTGCAAATATGAGCAAGCAATATTTCACTCCTAGAAGCATCAGTAACATGTAATTGCAGAAACACCTACAGGCATCACCTGGCTGTAATGAATTAACAAAAAGTCCAATAATGTATTCCACAAAGTAAATTTCTGATGTTGCAATGAGATATGAGAAGGAGCAATGTGTCTTTTGAACGCATTTCTTGCTCTGGTCATTGCTACACATACCTATTTATTGCATTTAAATTATGGTCAACTTTTTTCTTTATCATATATTTTCTTCTAATGCCTTTTCCATTTGCTTTCTGCACAGCAGGATATACAAACAGTTCACTGCCTAATGAAAAGAGTGAAAATTTTAGTTTAGGCTGCCTTATGTACAGCAAATATGCCTGTCATTGGTGCATGGTCCTCTGCACCATGGATAGTACTTACTGCACAGAATGCAGCTGACAGATGTCCATTTCTATGGCACAAAATATAAATGAAGTGAATTGAATGAAATAAGTCACAGGCAACATTGTTTGAATCCTGTATTAAGATCACATTGCACTTATTTTCTATATATGTAATTTATTTCTTAACTTTTTATTTAATCTGTATTTGCTTTCCACTTGGCAAAACACAAACATGGTTCCCTACCTAAGGGAAAAATTAGTTCAGGATAACTTATGCATAGGTTCATAGGTAGGTACTAGGCTATTGGCCCTAGGGCCTATACAAGCCTAGCCAAAAAGGTACCCTGGCTTTCGCAACCCAAGAAAATTATTTTCCTGTGACCCTGTCAAGCAGAACCACAGAAGTGATCCCCGGGGTGAATTTCCTATTACCCATCCAATCATCAAGATTTTTCTTGAAGAGTGCTAATGAGGAGCTCTGTTTGACATAGATAGGTAGTCTGTTCCAGAGTATGGGAAGTCTTTGGGACAGGAATCTATCCCTCCAGCATGTTCTGTTTATTGTGGTGACAAGGTTTAGGTCCCTAGAGCGTGTAGCTTGGAGGGATTGGGATTTCTTTAAGTGGAGCATGTCCAACAGCTCTGGGCTTGACATAGCTTTGTATGTTAGGCAGAGATCGCATCTGAGTAGGTGAAATGGAATGGAGTAAAGCTGGAGTTTTTTGAGACGGTCTGCATAAGGCATCTGTTTGAGGCCAGTAATCCTCTTTGTGAGGTATTTTTGCAGCCTTTCCAGTTGTTGCAGATGTCTTGTGAGGTACATACCAAAAAGGGCGTTGTACTCTATAATGGGTCTAATGAGTGATGAGTAGAGGGGAACAATGACCTCTTTTTTTCCTGGATGAGAAACCTTTTGTGATGAGGTGTGCCACATAGAAGGATTTCCTGAACACTGTGGAGATGTGATTATCAAAGGAGAGACTACTGTCCACCTGTGTCCCAAGGTCTCTTATCACACTTTTGGTGTTAAGTAGACTACCGCCTATGTGGTAGTTCATGGGTACAGAATTTTTACCAAAGGGGATGACAATGCACTTTTTGGCATTGAGCTTGAGACCATGTCTTTGACACCAGGCATCTGTCTCAGTGAGTCCCTTTTGTAGGATGTCTACATCATTAGGAGTTTCAATTATGGCTCCTAGTTTGCAGTCATTAGCGAATTTAGTTAGCCAAAGACCTTCTGTGTTAGCCTGTACTTCAGAGAAGTAGATACCAAACAGGAGAGGACCCAGGATTGAACCCTGTGGTACTCCACTTGTCACTGGTCTGAAGTCTGATTTGGAGTCTGCTACTTTCACAGTGTGGGTTCTTTCAGTAAGCCAGTTGGCAACTCATCTTGTGACATAGGGATCTATACCTAGTTTAGTGAGTTTATCTATAATTCCAGAGTGGGGGATGGTGTTGAATGACTTGATGAGGTCTAGATAGGCTGTGTGAACCACCTTACCCTCATCTATGGCTTTGGTGACTACTTCAAAGAAGTCTATCAGGTTTAGGAGACATGATTTGCCTTTTACAAACCCAAACTGAGTGGGGTCCAGAGTTTGGAGATCTCCAATGTCTTTGTTTATGAGTTCCATGATGATACGTTCCATGGCCTTGCAGACAAGGCTCGTCAGGCTAATGGGGCAGTAGTTCCCGGGGTCTGTTGTGGCCCCCTCTTTGTGGAGTGGGATAACTGTCATGGTGCACCATTCAATGGGCACAAAGCCTGAGGTGAGGCTATGATTGAACATGGTACATAGGTGGGGTGCCAGTTCATTCTGTAGTTCATGTAGAAGGCAGCCTGAGATGTTGTCAGGTCCCATGGATGCTGCGGTCTTGGCTTTAGAGAGTGAAGTTTTTACCTATGCAGCCGTGATTACAGGAACTTTGCATTCTTCTGGTAAAAAGATTGGCCCTTTAGGGGGTGAGAGGGGGGGTAAAGTTAACACTGAACCTATCTGCCAGGATGTTGGTAATATCAGTTGGTTCTGTATATTTAGTGTCATTGTGCTGTAACTCAGAGCAGATCTGAGTGTTGTCATTGAGATTTTTGACATAGCTATAGAATGCTTTGTGGTTGTCTTTAGAATCAGTGGCAATTTTGTTTTCATAACTAGCTTTGGAGGATTTTATGAGGGATCTCAGCTTCTTACTGAGGCTGACCAGGGAGTTCCTCCAATCATTTGCAGTGCAAACATGGCTGACATCATTGTGTGGCTGGCAGTACTCTGGATAATAATCAATGAAGAAGAAGTGAATTCAGAGAAATAAGGCATATTACGTATTGTTCAAATCCTTTTTAGAGATTACATTGCAATTATTTCCAATAAGTAATGTTTTTTTTATTTGCATTTGCTCTACGCTTGGCAGCATGCAAACATGGTTCACTACCTAAGACAAAAAGAAAGAAATAGTTTAGGTTGCTTATGTAGTGTAAACATATATACAAGTGAGATGTGTGTATTTTATGATGCATTAATACCTTTCCGTTATATATGAATATGGGAAAGGTGTGCGATAGTAAATTCTCATAATTTATGTATTGCCAAAGTTTATTGAAAAAATACAGTAATGTGACATCATGTAACTAGATTTTTTTTGTCTTGCCAACTGTATCACTCTTTTTAATGGGGAAGTTATAATGTATTATCATTATTTTTTTGCATGCATTGCTGCTGAAAAATAATTGACCAACAGCACAGAGAGGCATTCTGACCATAGTGGTTCGGCCCGCCACACTTCCACAAATGGAGTAGCAGACACCCAGTACATTTGGTTCACAACCTTTTGATGCTGTTTCCACAACTCCTGCCCTACCTGCAACAACTGCATCAGGTAGCTCTGCCCTGGCTGTTGGTGCAGTGGTACTGTCTGGAAGCAGCATGAGTGGAGGTGGCAATTTTCTCACTCAGCAGAAGCAAACAAATCTGGTGGATGATATCACAGAGAAGGGCATTGGTACACATACTGACAGAGTTATAAAGGTCTTGTATTGGATTGCAAAGATGTTGCCACATTTGGCACTAACCCAAGGAGCTTCTGCAGTAGACAGTGATAATAGTTTTGAGGATGAGGGTTACATTTTTACTGTTCTCAAACTGGACATGGATGCACCTCTGTCTCCTATGTAACCCCAATCATGTTGACCCCCAACCTTTTGTCTCCATCACCATCCTGTCTGTCTTGTATGTTTGCATATGTTTCATAACCTACCCTACCTCTCTGACCCTCTCATTCCTACACATATTTCCCAATGTTCCTTTATCTCCCATAAAAATAATAAAAAATGGGCACCTGTCCCACAAAAAAATGCATCCTATACATAGCTCTCCTCTTCACCAATGTGTCATCTTGGCACACTTAATCTGGCCCAGTTGGCCATACAACATCACTCTCTTGTTGTCCCCCATCACTGGTGTGGTAATTGTCAAAGTCATAAAAAGTCATAAACTTGTGAGTACAATTGTATATTTATGTTGTGAAGAAGTGAATAGCTATGGTGCCCTCCTATGAACCCCCCTGCTAATTCTTGTATTCTTGCCACTGTACCCTGCTGCTTGCCACATCCCTTTATCACACATTTAGTCTGGTCAAAAAATTTGATTCTCAGATAACACACATGTCCAGAAATTGCCCATTGAAAAGCCTTGGCTTTATTCCCTCAGCATTTGCATGGAGGATGGCATAGTACAGAAACGCTGACCAATAGTGAATGCTGTTTAACTTGTTATTGCAAAAGCTGAAGATTTCAATGCAATCGGCAGTGGTATGGTTACTTAAATCCACCATGTTGTGAGAAAACAGAGTAAAGGCAGACTAAAGACACTGCTATGAAACAGTTAATGTAACAGTTCTTAGGCTGCTGGTTAGAATTAAGTAGTTCATTTGTGGCTCGCTGATAATTACCTTGCTTATATATAGCCATAGGAGAATGTATTATTTCATGACATTTCATATTACTTTTATATATTTAATTGCAAACATCTGTAAATCTCTTTATAAAAAACATTTCATTAGCATACCATTTGAGCAGAGCAGCAAGACTTCAAGTTAAGCCAAACTTATCCTGCTTATGTCTTCATGTTTGTAACTCTCTCCTACCCCTTATTTCTCCCTGCAGTTATCACTTTAATGTACAGAGCATGACAGATTAATAATGATTTCATAAGTAAGAGTAACACACCATACAGATGTTTCTACATGTCCTCCACAATATATTGTTGCTTTTCTTCTCTGCATCTGTCTTGGTCTTTGTTCACCCCTTCTGCTTCAGTAAGTTGGCACTGTGCTTCAATTGTGTTAATTAAATGCTGTGAAGTTGTAATCTCTTTGTGGTGTGATGAGATATTTATCACATGCATAGACAGATTTTTTATTACTTTCAACAAGCTGAAAAGTTGCATGTACAGATTATAGTGGTCAATAGGGCAATGAACATGAATACATACATTCACATTTGCTTAAATCTGCTGCCAGATGTCAACTATCAGATTTCAGACTTCCTAATTGGGGTGCTTAGGTAAGACTCAGGTATAAAGGTTTTTCTTACATTGCTCTAACATGTTTCAGAATGTTTTGTCTAATTCCTGTGGCTGTAAATGTTAGCTACACCTTTCCTTAATGCACCATTATCCTGCTGTTATATTAATATGCTGCTCCCTGCTGTGAAGCCCAACTTTGTGTGAAAATAAACGCAGAGTAACATACAGTACTGATAATTCCCATTCTAAGTTCAACACTTCAATATATAATTATGCATGCACTAATACTTTGCTATCAGCAGTGCAATTCAGTGTGTCAGTGCTGTACTCAAAGGGCAACATAAGAATAAAAAAAAAAATCACATTATTATTGTTTTATGTTATACGATGTTTGTATGTCTGTATTAATTTTGTCAACAGGTTGTTCTAATTTCAGAATGATATTGACTCATTCAGTAATTTGTGTGTCTGCTCTACAGTGTTTATACTTGCAACTTTGTGTGGTTAACCTTTTCTCACATAATTCATTGCTGTTATTCTGCAGTGCGCTGCCTTATGTATGACTTGCATGTTTATCTTGTCAATGCACAAAGTGCAAGTATGAGACAATGCAACTGTGCAATCACCCTAACAACAAGTTGCAGAAAACATTGATTGATAATCCACTGGTTTACAACAGTGAATGTCTATGGGATTCCATAATGTGAAACATGTCAATGTCCCTCACAATAATGTAATGTAAATGAAGGACAGTATCTAAATGTTAGTACAGAAGTATTAGCAGAATAGTAAGTACATGTTACAATTATAGTGATGTCACTTTGTCCTGTGCACACATATGCATTTGTTGCACAACCTGTAATACACAGTACCATCTGTTCTAAACAGTGGATTTTCAAGTATGAATATGCTATTTCACATTGTTAAATCAGTTTTCTTCTATGCTTGTGATTAGACCATTGCTCTCTACATTGTGTAACTAGATGGGTCGTAGGTTTGATATTCAGCCTGGAAACTTGTGTATGGCTGTGTGTCTCTGTGTGAGTGTGTATAATGCTTGTTGCTGTATCCACTTCTCCTGTGGAAAATGCATTTAATGTGCATGCAACTCCCTTATCTCACTTTTTACTGAAATACATAGATGAGGTCATCCTGACAAATGTGCACTCTGTCTTTTTAAGAATCAGACTTCTCCTGTGGTACTTGCATTTCTTACACTACTCTTTAGAATGTGTACATGGATAGGTAGGAGGTTTAACTTCTACAAGTATATGTATAACTGTAAAGGAATTCAGGATTGCTTTACACATATTTGCAGAGGCAAGTATTACAAATCCAGATGGTTGGGAAAGTATTTTTTACCAGATACATCTACTTGGCAATATACTGTTGATGTAATTCCTTCATAGATGCTGTACACCTCACTTGCAGTTAATATTCTCTTGTGGTGTTGGCTGCTGATAATGTGCTGTATAGATGGTGTAATTAAATCTGCAGGTGGTTCAAGGCCATCCCTGTTTAAATAGTCGCCCTGTGATTACTGTCATATACCACTGGCCACCTTACAACCACCATTATATACACTTTCACTTATGAGATGGATTTATAGTGGCACATTGTTACATTACCAAATCCTAGCATCCCCTGGGGAAATATGGGCCACACAATGATATCATAATGCTACAATAACTGAAGTATCTCATGGTTGGAGCACAAATTCTCCTATCTTGTGAGACTTTGACAATGTGCATTAAATATTGTGTAACTACATATGCCAGATGTTTGAGCCTGGCTGTACGTGTGTCTTTCACCCTCATACTGTATTAACTACTCTTCAAGTACATATATGATGTGTAGCTGTATATTATTATTGTGCACTTTGACCAGTTTTTAGCATAAACATCTAGCTAATAAAGAGTGCTGATGTAATCCATTTAACTGTATACTGTCCCAGTTGTACCACAGCATGTCATGTGGCACTTGTGATTCAGGCACTAATCCATAGCTTGTGATCTTAAGTAATTAGTTTAGCTGCAGCCACTACTGCTCAGGCTGTGTTGTGTCAGTCTTATCCTGACTGTAAATGTTGCTAACACTGTTGTCCAGCACATTTGCTATTAAACTGTATAAATGTTAAACTCTGATAATTTCTCAAATAGCAACACTTTTATTGAAAGTAGAGATGAGCTGATAACATTTTCCTTATATAAGATAGGTAGAAAGCAGTATCTTCTGGCACAATGAATAAGACACTATTCTGTATGTTACTGCCTTGGTACAGCACACATATCGATTATAGCAAAAAACATGATGTAATGCCTTGACATACCAGCATATCTTACAACTGCAGTGGCACTTCTACCATGGTGCATCCTGTACAATATCATGTATTTTCTGTTGTCAAATGTTCAGGTGTTCAACATCCACATTCAATGCCTATTAGCATTGCTGGGCCTTATACACTAATGCATGAATGGCATCCACTGCAGTTATAATGTATTCATGTGCAGTGACAAAAGGCATCCACCATCCTTTTATCTCAAAGAGATTGCTTACAACATGTACATCTGATGTAATAAGTTAACACAGGTGGAGTGTCACACTTGTGTTAAGATTTGGCCTGTGGCACTTATGGTTCATCCACATGTCATTATTCTGTAGAGTCACATAGATTGCAGTTCAATTCCTGAAAAGGTGACATTATATGAATGTATTGACCTTGCACAAACACCATTGTAACTAGTTATTCTTATCCATTTTATGTTATGTAATGATATAGCATCACAGGTTGTGACTGCAGGGCAGTGAACTGGTTATTCGGGACATGTCATGCTGTGACTGCTCCTGTGATATGTGCATTGACCACTGGCTTGTAAAGCATACCTGCACAGATAGACTGCAGTTCAATTTTGGGGTAGTGTGAGTACTACACATTGGAAACAGCTTCCTTGTCAAAGAAGCAGTGATAGAGTACTGCTCGCTGTTATACAGGCAATAACATGTGTAGCTCCTTTTCAAACATTCTGACTAAATTCAGTTAAATTCACTTATTCATATTATACTTATAACTCCTTTTTTAATGGACGCATTCATTTCAGATATTTGTGACAGTATTCACTGCTATCTCATGTGGCACATGCAGTGAATACAAAGGTCTGGAGACATCTCAATATAACAGGCAGAGGACCGAATGTAGTAATATCTGTCTTTCACACAGCAGTGGCTTATACACAGAAAATAGTTATGGTACAGTTATAGGGCCACATGTTTCCTGCTTGTCCTCCAAGGTAGGGCATCTATATCACTTATGATAGAAAAGGACTGTAAGCACTTTGAGGTTATACTTCTGTGGTGTCCATGATTATTATGTGTTTATCTGTCCTGGTATGCATTCAGAAATATCATAATGCAAATGTGTATTATGTCATTCATTGTTCATAGGCCTTATCTATTCCTAAAATAAATATGCTCTGTACTGCGTGTCCTAATACAGACATTTTTTTTATTACTGCTTTTGTTTTTGTCACAATATTACTCTTAATGGAAGATGAGGGCTTCCATGAACATTTCTTACTGTATGACATGCAGTCAGCCCATCAGAAACTTGTGACTGGTCCTGTTTTATAACACTTTCTTATGTGTTGCTTCTGTTGAATTGCTGTAATAGTACTATTCCCTATAATTCCATGACAGCATGACCAGCATATGAATATCTGAGATGTTTACAAATTAACAGTGTAAACCTTGAAATCATGGACTGTCATCCAATCTGTGTTGTCACTTGTCAGTTACATAAGTTGTGTGTTATTATGTTACGATTTTGCATTTACACAATTACATAACACGTGCTTGTCTACAACATGTTTATAGGTGATAAACCCCTTTTCTATGACTGCCACTTACATTTCTTTGAAAACATGTCCATTTCTGATATACATGACACTACAGCTATAAACTCCATGTGTTTACATGTTGAGGTGAAGAATACAGCTGTGGTATAATCTTGCATACATAAATTTCCTGCACTTACATCTCGTATGCAATAAAGGCAATCTTTGCATTCAGTCTAGAATAGATCTTCTGTCCCTGCTGTCACCCTGACTTATCATTTTATTTACATTTATCACATTTTAACTCCTCTTTGTTACATGCAGCTTCATAACAGTAGCACATCCTTTCTTAGCATGTCCATTTTTATTTATTTGCATAACACAAGTGTTGTAATTTATATTTAATTATCATTACATCAATATGACAGAATTTATATTAGGAATATTTTTTGACACTACAACACATTTTTCTGGGGACTATGACTACATTTTACCCATTTGCCCTTCTCTATTAATTATCATGCAGTACAAACCATTATTCTTTGTATACAAAGCCCCAGTTTCACTTCCTGTCCTTCAGGATACTTTCATTGTACTTGTCCTTAATATTTCTGGCACGTACAAGTATCTTAGCATTAACTATAAACAAGTAATTTTGTTTACTTTCTGTGCTTGTGCAGGCAGGCACCTTTCTCTGGCTGTGAACTCTATTGCTGGCCACAAAAAGGTGGCGGCAACCATGTAGGTGTGAAGAGCAGGATGCATATTTGATTAGTGCTGCTGCTCATTGCAGTAACATGCTTATATTCTGCAAGTTTAGCATGCTGCCTGCACAATTATTAATGAATCCAAGGGAAGCAGTCTGTTTCTGAAGACTTATATAATGAAATCTATTAAGATTAAATGGAATCAACAATGTACTTTACAGATATGTTAGTCCATTCAAAGCATGTTTTGTCCTTGATTTACTAGGAGCATCGAGTGGAAATATTACAATATCATTTAAATTGCTGAACTTCAAAAAACAATAAAGATGTAATAAGAAGCTTGTCATTTAACACAGAAATAAAGTTATAAAACCACCTGTGAGACATCTCATCATGAAAGAAATTGTAACAGGTTATATTCAGTAGACAATTTGTCCAACTACTGTAGCCCTCTGACATGAATGGGGGACACTGTTTTAAACTAAAACCAGGAAAAATGATTACATTGCATATGTTGCACTTCATAATTATAATGGGGACCTGACTGTTATGTTATCTGCAGAAACATAACCAAAACTTAAAACATCAGACCTAAAGGATTGGTAGATTCCTGTCATGGTAATTATACTACTTTATCTATTTCTCTGTCTTCATAGAGAGAGCTATGGAACACTCTTTTTAAGAAAACAAATAATGTAACACATCTTTCATCTTCACAAATTATTGAACTTTAGCAGAAAATGATCTTTACTAAATCCATCCTTATGACATTATATTATTTAATCACTGGAAGACTCTTATGTGCTGTGATGATATTAATGTCAAAGCTGATGGCTGGGATTCCTTAACAGCTACACAATATATAGTGATTGTGTTGATGATACTGCTCGATGCCAACATGATAGGAATGATTTGGTGTTCATTGCGTGGTTTTATATGAAGTGTAGTGCTATCAAAACAATAGTAAATGGCAGAATATGCTAATAAAAACATAAGGGACTGAATACCATGCTAATTAACCAATCCAATATGGCACAGCTATTGAGGAAGCTATAAAGTAATTGTGCAAACATGATGTACATGTTTGCCATGTACACCAAAACCTTTGGGAATACAGGCGCAATTACACTTAAGGAAAAAAAAATGTTAGGGGCTGCTGCTGCTATTATTCTGTATGTGTAAAAGGGTTTAAATCAAGGTGCTGCTACTATTGCTCCCAGACCTCGTGCAAGAAGAGGAAGGGTGTGGAGTCTAGACCAGTAGAAATACACAAGCAGAACACATTTTTCCTTTCCCTGCTATCACAGATAATGACCATATCTCCCTAAATACGTACAATACCATTATGTACAAAACAGTGCGAGCATGACATAAAAAATAAATTATGTTTGTCATGTAGCATTCAGTAGCATAATTGTAGAAATACAGACATGACTCTGCCAAAAGTAATGGATAAATGTAAATACATAAAAATCATGCAAATACTCTTCAGTAGTCACTGCATTTCACCCTTGTACTATCAAAATGAAAGGATTATTTAAGAAATAGCTACATACCTTGGCAATACAGCATTATAGAAAATCAAAGTCCTGCTGTTCTACTAGTATGTAGCTCTGTTTCAAAACAGTCCTTTCAGTATGATACAAGAGCACTGCCTACATCTTTGCATTCATATAGGGCAGAGTCAGCTCTTTGACTGATATGTGTATGCAAATTATGTGTGAAATCATTAGCATTCCTGAATACCAAAATCTGCACATGTGTAGGAAATGTAAACATGGTGTAGGGACCTAAACAACTGCATGTGCATGTCTTCAGCAATGCAAGGTTACTGGTTATGGCTTGCCGTTGTTTCTGATTACCCTGACACCAGGAACAATCAGCTTTCAGTTTCCTCTCTCTGATATGCAACTAGTCAGGTTGTGTCAGGTACAAGGGACTTAAAAGAATAGTCTACAAGTACATTGACTGATAAACAGGATGTCAACAGTCCTAACTTTTCAATGCTGGCTTCTTAATATCTTGTCTCATTTAATATTATTTGTGCACTGCTTGGCAGCATGAAAAAGCAATTTCACAGGTAAGAAAAAAGGTGAAAAGGTTAATTTAGGCTGCCATAGGTTGAACAAACCAGCTAGGTGGCACTGAGTTATAGACAGCTCTATTGGTAGTACTCAGGGAAGAAAACCAGCTGACATGTATCTTTCTCTGTGGCACAAGGTGTAAGTGCTGCGAGCTGATAGATAAAGTATATCTGATGCAAGGTTTGAATCTGCTGACATCATATTTTTGCAAAGGATCGTCAGAATATAAATTTAAATCACATTTTTTATACCAACGTTTTTCTGCTTAAAATCAGCCATTGTCAGTATTGCTAAAAACATGTGATCATTATTCTGCTCACTGTAACATAATATGTCACTACCAACAGGTCTGATAATTTGTTCCACAAAGTACATATCTGATGTGGCATGTAGACGTCAGAAGGAAGAATTGCTCATTTGAATGAACTTCTTATTCCAGTCATTGCTGAATATACATGTGCATTGCATTTCATTTACTATCTGTAATTGCCATATCATATACTATCCAGCAATGACTGTTCTATATGCTCTCTGCTTGACATTGTACAACCACAGTTCACTATTTAAGTGAAAACGTTAGTTTAGGCTGTATTAGGTAGTTCAAAAACACCTGGCAGCATTCCACAGTCAGTAGCACTACCTCTCAGGTAACTTTCTCTGTGGCACAAGGTGTAACTGAGGAGAATCAACTTAAATAAGGTACATGAAGCATTGTTTGAATCCTGTTCACAGACCTATTTGCCATAATTCATAATGTTTATGTTTCCATTTTTTCACTTTAAAAGTACATTTGCACTCCACTTGGCATCACACATAATCAGCTCACTACTTAAGGGAAAAAGTGAAAAATTTAGTTTATGCTGCCTTAGGAAGCTCAGACATGCCTGGTGGTTTTGCATGGCACCCCACAACATGAAGAATTCTTACTTCAATAAATGCACCAGACAGGTGTCAATTTCTAAGTTACTAGGTGTAACTAAAGTGAATCAAGTGGAAGAAGGCACATATTCTGTACAAATATAGTTAAATAACTATGTAGTTGGATAGATGTCACAATACAGAGTATTGAATTATTTACAAAGGTTTGATAGCAAAATGGTGATATAACTATGAGATATAAATGAAATGAGTGGTGAAAGAGTTAATAGAGGCATAGGTAGAAAGTGAAGTTAGTGAAGAGAGAGGGATTGTTGGTAAGAGAGTAGAGGAGAGCAGAGGTATAGTAAAAGAGGAGGAAGAAGCAACAATTTTATTCTGATCCTGGAGCCAGGATGTTGAGAGATGTTTTCTTAGATGTGTTTTGAATGATTGTTGTGCTCAAGAAGCCTGAGGACATGTGGGAAGGCATTCCAAAGGGCAGCTGCAGAGTTTGAGTACAAGGAGGTTGCCGATGCATTTTGGGCTCTAGTGATGGAGAAGAGGAGTTTAGCCTTAAAGCAAAGTGCTTTGGTAGGGTGGTAGTGTCATAGCATTCATTTTAGGGCCAGACACTTAGGGTAGATTATTAAAGTATGAGCTAGTAGTTGCTGACTATAGCAGAGGGGATAGAGCAGTTAACAGTCTAATTTAGTAGTTTAAGGGCAAAACAGTTCTAAAGAGGCAATTTGCAGCATAATATTAATTATTGTAGTATTGTTCCAACTTTGTGTTTGTGTGGACATTTGTATGTTAGCAAAGAGTTGGAAAGCATACAGTAGGGTAGGGAGAAGTTAGAATTTAGCTATGGTTTTTCTAGTTCTGTTAGATGGAACTTTGTTCTATAAAAGAGGTCACGTTTTTGGTCTTTTTTTTTAAATAGTTTAGAAATATAGGTCAAATTTAAAATTGTCATCAGTTGTGACTCCTAAAGTTTGGTGTTAAGGACCTGTTCATTCCAGATGTTATTTAATGAAGTTATTTTGACAAGATATTTGCTTTTGGAAAATATTTGTGAGGTGAAAAGTAGTAATCTTGTTTTTCAGAGGTTAAGAAGGAGTTGTGAGTCATCTAGCCAGGATTCTAGAAGTCAGCTTCCTAGCACTCCTACCTACATAATACACCTGGCGAGCCTGACAGCACCATAAACACCCAAATTATTACAGTTGCAATATTTTGGTGCAGTATAACTTATTCCTTAATTCAAACAGAAAAAGAACTAGAAAAGAATCTAGATTGGTCATACATATTGCAAGAGCATGTTCCGTCTATTCTTAAATCACTTCATCCTGTCTCCCCTTTCTCTTTCTAGAATATCCTTAATGCTGTAACATTTTTTTTTTATTTTTAATAATGGGTGTTGAAGCCACCACTTTATCTACTACATGGTCTCTAAACAAAATCTGCAAGTTATTTATCACTCTGTCATGAATTGCTGGACTTCCAAGCATATAAATTAAGAATAAACATAATCATTAACATAAATCACAGAGGGATTAGCACCTACTTCATCTTTATCAGTCAATGGTTTATACTGATGTTTTCTTCCTTTCCTATGTCACTAGCTATCTTCTCGGTAACATTTAGAGGGCATTCCCTTTCTTTGTAGACTAACCATTTGTTTTTCAAAACCAGAATAATGTGTGTTTAGCCTACTAATCCTCACCATATGACTGCATAATGTATTATGCTTTTGATAGGTGGGGTGCATGCTACCATAATGTAAGTAGCTGTTGCTGGCAACAACTTTCCTTGCAATGGTGGTAAATACCTTCTCATTTGACAGAAATTCCTCAAGCTTAATATCCATGAATACTGTAATGTATTATGTTAAATTATAGTGAAAGTAAAATTCATGACTTTAGTTATTTTATTCAAATATTCCAGAAAGCTTATTAGCAAATTATAACCACTCCAAACAAAATAGTATTATCAGTAAAATGCACATATATTTAAAGAAAAAAAATGGAAAAATACTAGAGGGAATTTAATAAAGCCTACACTTTTTTTGTGTGTGTGTAAGCTTCGCATCGTGCTGCTAACACAGCAGTGAACATTTTTAGATTCAGTGAGTGCTGCTGAGTGCCAACACTGAAACTTCGGTGGCATGCAAATGATCTCATAAGCAGGTGAATCTCAAGTAAATGAGGCAGATAGAGTGATCCAGCAAGAGGATAGGCAGCTCTGCAGACCCTGTGTCAGTGTCCATAGTGTACATAAAAAAATTCTGTGTACAGGAATGTAGACAGACAAATGGGGCTATAAAAATGTAGATAAATGGACAGAATGGCATACCACATACAGATATGAGCAAAATTATCCTCCATGTTTCTGAAAAATTAAAGGAAATAAGTTAAATTAAAGTTATTTATTTTTTTAGTAATCTGGGCATGTTTGATCAGCATGCCACAGTGTGCAAATATGCTTTAGAAAAAAAATGGAAAAAACAAAACTAATATTATGTGACAGAAATGTATTAAAGGACCCTGCATGGAGTACTTGCAGTGGTACATTGGGGCTGTTGCTAACATGGTAGGGTTTTGAAGCATATAGTTTCCAGACTATGAGCACGGATCTCTATGCAAATGAAGTGGAGTTACTGAATAGCATAAAGGGGTAATCCTGTCCGTATATCCCCTCATTGTAGGCAGAGAAGTATGTTGGTGTTTACAAAGAAGGTAGCTGACATCAGGGGAAGGTGTGTCCAGTAATTTTAGGCTTATATCAGCTTAGCTGCTCCTGTTTGCATGGCACTGTGCATGGCTCAGCCACCGTGCTGAGCGTGCCCTTTCAGCGGGGTGTGTGCACTAACATCTAAGCTTTATTTAGCTAAGGGGTGCATGTTTCTGCATGTTTGTGTGGCTCAACACTACGCTGAGCATGGAAATTATGGTGGGGGGGTGAGTACTAAGTGCTAAGCTTTGTTTACCTATGGGGGAGCAAGTTTGCACAGTGCAGTGCTGAATGTATCTAAAAGCCAAATACATATTAATTAGTTTTGTCCCTGTTAAACTTAAGCTAAGGCCATTAAATGATGTTAATGATATACTAGATGGGTGCAATGCATCCTAGTTAGCCAATCACAGAGTTAGCACCTACAGCAGAGCACTATAAAGTATGCATACACCCTACAATCTGATTCTTCTCCCATTCTCTGCACCATCGAAGTACAGACTTGGGAATTTTAACTGAAAGAATGCTAGGGGCTGCTGCAGGTCTGCTACATCTGTATGTGCTAGATGCTGAAGTCAGTGCTGCTGCTGCTGCTGCTGCTGACAATATGCCTAGACAGAGAAGAACAGTGTCCAGGCCCACGGTAATCTTCCAGTAGTTACATGAACTTGAGATTGTAGAGTACTACAGGGTGGACAAGGACATACTACTAGAACTCACTGAGCTCTGCCACCCTTAACTCAGACCTAGAATCGACAGAGTGGAACCCATCTCATTGGAAACAAAGTTATGTGTAACCCTTAGGATACTAGCTATAGGTACCTTCCAAAGACCAACTGGGGGCACGATGGGGCTCTCACAGGCATCAGCATCCAGGGTACTCTACTAACTCCTGGATGCAATGTTACCACTTGTCAGTGAGTACATTTCTTTTCCCCTCACCTCTAAGGTAAGGCCAAGCAATATACAATACCTCTACTGTGTAGCACACTGCCCTGAGGTACTGACTGCCATAGATTGCACTGATGTACACATCAAGGCACCACCCAGTGAGGAGGGTAGAATCTACATCAACCGCAATGGGTACAACTCCATCAACTGCCAGGTTGTGTGCAATGTCCAGGGCATTATCATGAACGTATGTGCTGGCAGCCCTGGCAGTTATCACAACTCCCATATCTGGCATGCATCACAGCTGCACCTGATGTTTGCTAGGGGGGACATCTCACATGGCCATTTACTGGGGGATGCTGGCTACGCAATGGAACCATGGATGATGACACCCATCAGAAATGCACACACAACCATGAAGGAATGCTATAATGAGGCACATGCACAAACTAGGGACATCACAGAGCATCTGTATGGGCTTCTGAAGTCATGGTTCCAGTGCCTTGATATATCTGGAGCCCTGTATTACACTCTAGCCACATGTGCACAGATATTCACAGTATGTGACATGCTACACAATATGATCCTATGGAAACAGCTGCAACAGGATCAGCAAAGGTAAGGGACACACAGCGCCCCACCAGTGCCTAGGTCACCACACCCACACTCACATGAGAACTCGGAGGAGAAAACCCCTGATGATATTCAGGTAGGCAGGCATAAGCATGCCCAGTATGTCCTGGCTTTGGCTAAGAGACAACACATAGCACATTCCATGACAACCTAGGGCTCTAGGCACTGATACCTTACTCCTACTCACATACATGTAGTACAATTGTTGATGCCAGGCAACCCACACAACCTGTACCTGTCCATGTATTGGCTTTGTACTGCTTGTATCACATAGTCAGCCCTGAATTACAATTCTGTCAACTGCTGCATATGCAAGGTAAGTCTATATCCTACACACTACTTGTCAGGATTAATATAATATGGTATCATATGTATGGATTTGCTGCATTTATGCAAGGAGCTATAGTGGGCTATTTGGCAGCTGTAGCATCCACATGGGACTACAGATACCCAGTCCAACAGCATGTGTCCCCTAATAATCACTAGCCTTCATAGTGGGAATATTCACTACATCAGTCAAGGGAAATGCTAAACAGTAGGGTCACATGATATTTGGACTACTGTCTATCCCAGCAGATCATGTGCTGTTGTTTTCCCACCCCCAACACAGCAGTGTTCCCATATAACTGCTTTAACAGTAAGTCAGCAATGGTATTTCAGCAGACAAGGCAATCTAAAGGTTGTAACATAGTACCCTAACATACACTGTATGTCCCATGTAAAGCAGAAATAACAATGTACATATTTATGTTGCTGAATGTGTGACTAATGACTCATCTCTGTCTGGCAGCCTGTGTGGCTCAGTGGATTCGGGAAGTTACCATGCATGATGATGTTGATGGTTCTAATCTGGAAGTATTCACATCTTTTACAAGTGAGGTGTTATTATGTCAGTGTTTTCACATACTGCCATTCTGTGTGTGGTGTAACATTATGAACCTCAGTCAAATATTAAGTACAGCAGCCAGCGGGGGAATGCCGTGGACATTTTGAATGAAGTGCAGTACTGCAGAAAAAGGGACAGATGTCAATACCTGCAATATACTTATCAACCTCTTAGTGCAAGAAATCTGGACAAAGCCCTACAAAATGGGGGGGGGGGCAAAGGCCCACAAATAGGGGCATATATTAAATACTGCTCTCATAAACTTAAAACGTTGCTAAAATAACAGTGTTTGTTTCAACAGACATTTTCCTGAAGGCTTTGAAATCAGAAACTCAAATGTATGTCATTATTTAGTGACTTCAATCCTCAGTTCATCCAAGTTATTTGCCAGAAAATCACAAATTTTATGCAGAACAGATCAAAATTATGAGCCAAAACTCTGGACATTCTGCGAAACTCTGCATAGTTGAGAGGTATGGTCTGTAAAAGACAAAATCCCTGACTGGAGTACATGTAGGTGTGGCCTAGAGTCACTTTGTAACTATTGACAGTCCCACTGGGCATGCCCAAACACTTAGTTAAAATGAGCGCAATTCTGTTGGCCCATCATCAGAACAACCTGTTATGCATAAATACATCTGTACGTACAGGTATCTACATATCCGTCTGTCACCACGTCTCTCTCACATAAATAGTATATCACTATGTAATGTCAAAATAGATATATACCATATATATATATATATATATATATATATATATATATATATATATATATATATATATATATATATATCACTATATATATATCATAATGACACAGAGAGCATCCCTACAATACCAGGCTACAACTCTTACCACACTTTTCGGCTACCAATCCAGGATAGAAACACTAAAGGTGGAGGGGTGTCCATATTCACCAAGGATGTTCACACCATCAGGTTAGTTGCCCAACACAATGCATCTGAAATTCTCCAGGTGCAACTAACATTAGGTAAGACTGCAATCTAAATTGTAGCTTGCTACAGATCCCCCACCATGCCCCATGATTCTCACTACACCTTTCTAAACATACTGGAAAATATTAATATACAACCAAACACCCTAATACTGGGTGATTTCAACTACCCTGCCATTAACTGGGAAAACTACTTGTGCACCTTTGCTCAACGGTTCTTGGAATTCATAAATTCCAGTGCCCTGGATCAACTAATCCATAGTCCCACCAGGGGCTCTAATATCCTAGACCTGGTCATTACCAACATGGGAAATTGATGCTCCATGCCTATGGTCACCCCTCATTGGTCAGGTCAGACCATAAGCTAATTACCCTTAATATCCATATCCCACCCCCACCCCGCAGTAAGGAAACCTCCATAAAAACTTTTCCAAGGTCAGCTTCATGCTACTCAAGTCAGAAGTTACAAACTTCATGACACCCATGCAGACAGGAACTGAAAGTTCAACTGCTGAGTCCTACACTAAGGCACTGTACGAGCACATCCACTCATGCATGAATCGTGCCATCCCAAATAGAACCAAGATGCTCTCCTCCAAAAAAAGGAAGCCAATCTGATGGTCCCCTCCCATAAACAGACTTTACAACAAAAGGAAAAAAAACTGTTGCAGAAAAGAGGAAAATCCCAGGATGCAAAAAACTCTCTTACCAGCCTCAGTAAGACGCTGAGATCCCTCATAAAATCCTCCAAAGCTAGTTACAAATATAAAATTGCCAAAGATTCCAAAGACAACCACAAGGCATTCTATAACTATGTCAAGAATCTAAATGGCAATGCTCAGATCTGCTCTGAGCTACAACAGAATGGCATTAAATATATTGATCCCAAGGATATTGCCAATATCCTTGGCAGATCGATTCAGTGCCAACTTCACCCCCTTTCACCCCCTAAATGGCCCATCTCAGTACTAGAAGGTTGCCAAATTCCGGTAATGCCACACAGGTAAAAAACGCACTCTCCAATGCTAAGAATACAGCATCCATGGGACCAGATGACATCCCGGGCTGTGTACTACATGAACTACAAAATGAACTGGCACCTCACCTAAGTGTCATGTTTAATCATAGCCTCACCTCAGGTTTCATGCCCACTGAGTGGCGCACAGCTACAGTTATCCCACTCCACAAGGGGAGATCCACCTTGGATCCCAGGAACTACTGCCCCATCAGTCTGACGAGCCTGATCTGCAAGGCCATGGAACGTATTATCATGGAACTTATAAACAAAGACATTGGCAACCTTCAAATGCTGGACCCCACCCAGTTTGGGTTCGTGAAGGGCCGATCTTGTCTCCTGAACCTTATTGACTAAGGCAGTCCACACAGCCTATCTGGACCTCGCCAAGGCCTTTGACACCATCCCCCACTCTGGAATCATAGATAAACTTACTAAGCTGGGCATAAATCCCTATGTCACTCAATGAGTTGCCAGTTGGCTTACTGACAGAACCCACACTGTAAAAGTAGCCGACTCCAAATCCAGCTCCAGACAAGTGACAAGTGGAGTACCTCAGGGTTCAGTCCTGGGACTTCTCTTGTGTGGCATCTACTTCTCTGAAGTACAGGCCAACACTAAGGGACTCTGGCTAACAAAGTTCGCAGATGACTGCAAACTGGGAGCCATTATTGAATCCCCGAATGATGTGGATACTCTACAAAAAGGCCTTACAGAAACAGATGCTTGGTTTCAGAGCCATGGGCTTAAGCTCAATGCCAAGAAATGTGTAGTTATCCCCTTTGGGGAAAAACATGTACCCATGAATTATCACATAGGTGGCAAGACACTAAACACTGAAAGTGTGATGAGAGACTTAGGGACACAGGTGGACAGTGGTCTCACCTTCGATAACCACATCACCACAACAGTCAGGAAATCCTTCTATGTGACACACCTCATCACTAAGGGCTTTTCATCCAGAAAAAGAAGGTCATTGTCCCACTGGAGTCATCCCTCATTAGACCTATTATAGAATACAATGCCCCATTTGGTATGTACCTCTCAAGACATCTGAAACAACTGGAAAGGCCGCAGAAATACCTCACTAAAAGAATCACAGGCCTAAAGCAGATGCCCTATGCTGACAGCGTTAAAAAATTCCAGCTATACTCTGTCGCATATCATCTACTCCGAGGTGATCTCTTCTTAACATATAAGGCCATGTCAAACCCAGAGCTGTTGGACATGCTACACTAAAAGAAATACCAATCCCTCAGAGCCACATGCTCCAGGGATCTAAATCTTGTCATCACAATAAACAAAACATGCTGGAGGGATAGGTTCCTGACCCAGAGACTCCCCAGACTCTAGAATAGACTGCCCATACATGTCAAGTAGAACGCCTCTTTGGCCCTTTTCAAAAGGAACCTTGATGATTGGATGGGAGAAAGGAAATTCACTCTGGGGATCACCTCATTTGCCCTGCTAGACAGGGGTCCAGGGAAGTAAATAGTGTGGGAAGAAATAGACAGGGAATAGTTATGGCTAGGCTTGTATAGGCCCTAGGGCCGATAGCCTAGTACCAACCTATGAACCTATGAACCTATGAACATAGAGTCTCCTCATATATCTATATAATACATGTACATATCATACACACACACACACACACACACACACACACACACACACACACACACACACACACACACACACACACACACACACACTCAGCTACATGTATTTATACATCCCTGTTAATTACATAAATATGTGTGTAGATGCCTGTATTGTCCTACATATCCTAATAATACTGAGGAAATCTGCACTATCACACATCCATACTGTTGCTCAAAGGATCCAAACTAAAGTCACAATAGTAAATAATCCACCTACCTACAGACCCCTGTGCCTGCTGGATGTCACAACGTAGAGAGATGCAGGTAAGCCGGTGGTGTAATGTACAATGTTCTCAACACATGCATGGTCAGGGCACATTGTTCCTGCCCCAAGTTTGCTTATCTAACTGCAAGCAGTCAAATATGGCCATACTGAAAACTGTGCATGCATAGCTATGATAATAACAGTTATCCCACTGCTAGGATACTAGCTGCAGATAACAGTATGAAGCAATATCACTCTGCAGGCCACAGATGCTGTTCAACACAATCCTAGTTTGTGTAATGCACAAGTACTATGTCTGCAACACAAATACAACAGACTCAACCTGTGGTATGTGTGATAAGTGCTATGATACATAGTGAATAAGACTAGAGAGATAGTTGTTCTAATCTCATTCCAGACTACTTGGTGCAAATCTGTGTGTGTGTGTAACCCCCTGCAGAACAACTGCTATGCCCTCATGGGCTATCCACCTGTAATTGTTATGCAATTTTTGGCCCTGTAACTTGCCGCTTGTGTCCAAACGTCCATCTTCTACAAGGTCTGATGATGTCCAAAGGGCAGTGCTTTGAATTGGAAATGACTGGCTCCCAGCCAGAAGTGGAAAAACCTCCTGGAACTCTTTTCCAGTTTTATGTGGTAATAAGCATCTTGGAGGTCAATAGAGCACATCCACTCATTGTTTTCCAAGAATGGAAGTATTGACTGAACCGTGACCATCCGGAATTTGGTTTGAACTGCCTTGTTGAATTGGGTAAGATCCAAGATGGGTCTCCAGTCCCATTTTCTTGGGTGCTAAAAAGAGTCTTGAGTAAAATCTGAATTCTTTCTTGTCTGGTGGGACTTTTTGGATGACTCTTTTGCTTAGCAGGTTTTTGAATTTCTAGAACTGCTGCTTCCCTGAGACTGGATGGTACATCTGTGAGTTTTTTCTAGAGTTTTGGATGTTGTGATAGAGGAATTTAGTAACCTCCGGATGTAATTTCCTGCACCCATTTGTCCATTGTTAACATTTGCCAGGCAGATTGGTGCAGAAAAAGCCATCCACCGACTGCCTCCAGAGGCAGGCAATTGGGCACCCATTCAGGGGTGCTGGTTGGAAGCTCCAGAGATGGTCTCTCTGGATCCCTGATTCTGCAGTCCATTTCTGTCTCGAGGGCAACATCTTCCATAGCTTTCCCCTCTGCCCCAAGAGAAGTATTTACCTTGTGAATCCTGGAAGGGCTCTTTGGATTTTTTAAACCATAGTCTCCCACTTCTCTGGTTCCTAGTGTATGGTCTCTGAGGAGTGGAGAAAAGTAGCCAATGGCAGAAAGGGTCTTACCATCCTTTTCACATCTGGCTAGGGTATCCTTTACCTTGGGACCAAAAATGGAAGATCCATCAAATGGTGCATTGACAAATGACACTTTAAATGGCTCCACAAAGTCAAACAAGCACATCCAGGAATGTCTGCCGATGGCTATGCCTGAACCCACTGCCTTAATCATCCCTTCAGCTGCATGGGCAATGAGCCTCACAGATGAGTTAGACATTGCTTCTAGGGGTGCAAGCTGAGAAGTAACTTTATCTCACACCCCTTCAGTCACTGCTCTTTCAAGGGTATCCAAGAGCTCCTTGATCAGATCCCGCTGTAGTCATGTAAAGTGCATCATATAATTTAAGGACCTTAGTATGAAGGTCGAAGCATAAACACACTTCCCAAATCTATCCAAAGTCCTAGACTCCTTGTTAGGAGAATAGATAGTAGGACTTCCCTTGGCAAGTTCCTTTCTAATGGCTGCCACTACCACCATGGTGTTAACGAGAATTTCTTTGGCCCAATGCAGTTCCTCCTTAGGGACTGATAATACTCAAGTCAGGTCTCTTAGGGATTGGCTCTATGGCGTCGGGCATCTAGCACACCTGCTGAGTGGTCAGTTTAATGAGATCATCAGCAGACAGAGAGATCCTAGAAGTAGAGGGTTGGGCATGAAAAGCCTCCAGGTATACTGATTCCTCCAAGGAAGGTTGCGATGAAGACCAGCAACACCTCTGTTTCAGGAGTTCTGGGATGTCACTGATGAAAACATCATCAGGGGGTGACCTGGGGGAACCTTCCACTTTATCAAAATCAGTATCCTCTGTGAAAGACTCTTCTGGAGAAGTGCTTCCTCTTGCACTTTCTTTTCATAAGGACTTCCTCGGGGGAATGATCTGGGGAAGTATCCAAAGAGGAGACTGCTAAGGTAGGTGTTACTTGAGACTTTTGTGCCCTCTGTCCTAGAGATGTAACTGATGATAGCTCAGGTCAAGAAGATACCTAAATCTGTCCCGATAGGGATGGCAAGGACTGTAAGTCTCCAACAGACAATGCCTTCTTCATAATCCGGAAGGCTGGCTCCACCATAGAGGGATGGGAGTCCGGAACCAAAATAGACTCCTTTGGAACCGGGGTCACATCCCACACCGAGGAGGCAGCCCCTGGAACAAAAGCATGAGTTGATGCTACAAAGGCCAAGGCACCAAGAGACATGGATGGTTCTGAAGGAACTGAAAAGGTACCATGTATCTCAGACCCGACCAGAGAGTCTTGACCCTGGGAGGTCTCCAGTGCCAAAAGCTCGGAGGTACTCAAGGTAGTTCTTGGAACAGGAGGTGAAGATGCTATCAAAACCAAGACAGTTGGTGCAGGGATAGTTGGGATTGCAGGCTCCAAAGGCTCAGCAAGAGTTGGAGGAGGAGGGTATGGTGGTGTCATAGGATGAATATTTCTGATGCCGGTGTGGCTTGGAACCAAGGACAATCCCCTTGCCACCAGCAGCTGATACACCAGTCTCATGATGTCTGCCTCTGAGAGACTCTTGGTAGATTGAACAGATGCAATGGAAGGAGATTTTGGGGGGGGGGGGGTCCAGAAAAGGAGTGTCTTTAAAAGGGTCCACAGATGGGGAATATGACATTCTTGGGAGTGCAGCCAGCCCTAATTATTTCAATATCAATGCATCAGTAGGTGCCAAAGAAGAAGCTGTTGGCTCAGAAGCCAACTTGGAAGTAGTTCCAATCAGATTGTCTGGTGCTGATGAACTTCACGGTACTGAGGAAGTTTTAGGTATTTTCTTTGTTGGTTCCAAGGATCTTGGAACAAAAGAAGGCCTTTTCTTTGAAGCAAGGGATGAAGAAGAAGAGGAAGTGCTAGCTTCAGCCCTGGACTCAGTAATGGCCTCATCAAATCTGGATTTAAGGAGTTGTCCTTTCAAAATTAGTTTATTATTTCTTTCCTTTAAAGTTCAGGTTGAAAACTGACACATTTCCACAGTTTTCCTGTAAGTGTATTTTTCCAAGGTAGTACACACACAGGATATGCCCGTCTAAGTTAGGCATTTTGCCCTCACATTTTTTACACCTCTTAAACCCAGAGGTGCCTTTAGAGAGTTTAGAAGGACAAAGTTTTTCCTGTTGTTCAGCCATAACAACCGGAAGAGATTGTCAGCAAGCACACTACAGAACAAAGTGACAGAAATACAATAGGTTCATAGGTTCATAGGTTGATACTAGGCTATCTGCCCTAGGGCATTTACAAGCCTAGCCAGAGTGTGTTTGGCTTTCACCACCCTTCTTAGATTAGTTGACTGTGCCTCTGTATAGTAGGTCACAGAAGATAGTCCATTTAAGGTTAGTTTACCATGCCTCTGTCTAGCAGTGACACAGAAGAGATCCCAGGGGTAAATTTACGATCTCCCATCCTAATGTCAAGATTCTTCTTGAAGAGGGTCATTGAGGGGCTCTGTCTGACATGGATTGGGATTTTGTTCCAGAGTGAGGGGAGCCTCTGGGGTATAAATCTGTCCCTCCAGCATGTTCTATTTATTTCTATGCTGAGGTTTAAGTCACTGGAACGTGTAGTTCTGATGGATTTGGATTTCTTGAGGTGGAGCATGTCCATTAATTCTGGGTTGGACATGGCTTTATACGTCAGGCACAGATCGCCTCTGAGTAGGAGGTAAGCAAGTGAGTAGAGCTGGAGTTTCTTTAGCCTAACTGCGTAGGGCATCTGTTTGAGTCCCTTGATCTTCTTGGTGAAGTACTTTTGGGGTCTTTCTAGTTGTAGCAGGTGTCGGGTAAGGTACATCCCAAATGGGGCATTGTATTCAATTATGGGCCTGATGAGTGATGAGTAGAGGGGCACAATGACCTCTCTTGATCTAGATGTGAACCCCTTTGTGATAAGGTGGGCTATATAGAATGTCTTTCTAACCACTTTAGCAATGTGATTGTCAAAGGAGAGATTGCAATCTACTTGGGTCCCCAAATCCATAATTACTTCTTCCGTACTTAATGGATTACCATCTATGTGGTAATTAGTGGGCACTTTGTTTTTCCCAAAGGGAATGACTATGCACTTTTTGGCATTTAGCTTTAGGCCATGGCTCTGGCACCAGTTATCCGTCTCTGTGAGACCTTTTTGGAGGATTCTTTTGTCAGCTGGCGAGTCAATTATGGCCCCCAGTTTGCAGTCATCTGCAAACTTTGTCAGCCATAGTCCTCCTGTGTTAGCCTGTACCTCAGAGAAATATATACCGAACAAGAGAGGTCCCAGGACTGAGCCTTGTGGGATGCCACTTGTAACTGGTTTAGAGTCTGACATGGCACCTATCCCTAAGCCAGTTTGCAACCCATCTTGTGACATAGGGGTTGATATTTAAGCTGGTGAGCTTATTTATGATGCCTGAGTGGGGTATTGTGTCGAAGGCTTTTGCAAGGTCAAGGTAGGCTGTGTGGACTAAATTCCCTTCGTCTATGGCCTTGGTGGCTGTTTCAAAGAAATTGACCAGGTTCAAGAGGCAAGATCTGCCCTTAACAAAGCCGAATTGGGTAGGATCCAGTGTTTGGAGGTTCTCAATGTCTTTGTTTATGAGTTCCATGATGATACGCTTCATAGCTTTGCAGACCAGGCTAGTTAGGCTTATAGGGCAATAGTTTCCGGGGTTCGTTGTGGCACCACCTTTATGGAGTGGGACCACTGTTGCTGTACACCATTCTTTGGGTACATATCCTGTTGTAAGGCTGAGACTGAACAATGATTTTAAGTGAGGGTTCAGTTCTTCTTGGAGCTCATGTAAAATGCAGCCCGGGACACCATCCGGTCCCATTGATGCTGTGTTTTTTGCTTTGGAGAGGGCAGCTCTCACCTGTGCATCTGTGATGTCAGGGAGGCTACACTCTGTTGGGATAGTCATTTGCTCATTTGGGGGGAGGGGGAGTTTGCACTGAACCTGTCTGCCAGGATGTTGGCAATGTCTGTGGGTTCAGTGTATTTTTTGTCATTTTGCACTAACTCAGAGCATATCTAGGAGTTTCCACCCAGGTTTCTGATATAACTAAAGAAAGCCTTGTGATTATCTTTAGCGTCTTGTGCAATTTTCCTTTCAAAGCTAGCCTTAGATGATTTTATGAGGGATCGTAGTTTCTTGCTAGTACTGATCAGAGTTGCCTTCCCTTTCAGGGATTTTGCTCTATCATGTAGTAGCTTCCTCCTTCTGTTGTACAGCTTATTTACAGCTGGAGTCCACCAGACAGGTCTCCTGCCTTTGGAGGAGTGTGTCTTGGTTTTATTTGGGATAGCACGATCCATGCATTCCTGTAGGGATCCATAGAATGCGTTTGTAAAGGATTCTGTGGTTTGGGCCATATTTTCCACTGGCCCTGGGGCTTTGAAGGATTCCACCTCAGTTTTGAGAAGTGGGAAGTTTGCTTTTGAGAAGTTTTTGACCATGGTTTCCTTTGCTGGGGCTGGGGACGGGATATGGATGTCCATATTGATTAATTTATGGTCAGATCTTACCAATGAGGGGTATACCTCCGGTATGGAACATAGAGTCCCCATGTTGGTGATGATCAGGTCCAATATGTTTTCCCCTCTTGTGGGAGTGGTGACCAGTTGTTCCACAGCATTTGAGTTTATACATTCTAGGAACTGTTGGGCTAGGGTATTGGGGCTTGAGTAGTGCTCCCAGTCTATGTTTGGGTAGTTAAAGTCACCCAATATAATGGTGTTTTTAGAGACCTTCATATTCTCCAGTGTCTTCAGGAAAGCCGAGTGGGGTTCCTGAGTTTGGGAGGGTGGTCTGTAGCAGGCTACAAACTGGAAGGCAGTTTTGCCCACTGTTAGTTGCACATGGATGGTCTCAGATGCTTCGTGCAGTGCCACTAGCCTGGAGGTATGGGTATCTTTGATGAACATGGATACTCCCCCTCCTCTTGTGGTTCAGTCTGAGTAAAAACAATAGAAATAAAGACTTTTTTTTTAATAGGTAGAAGATAGGTAGAAAATACTAATGATGGTTTAAATATATATATATATATATATATATATATATATATATATATATATATATATAAGAATACCTTAAAATGGTAAACAAAGAGAGTGGAAAGAGTACCAACGATGGTACTGAACAATCTACCAATGGTAGAAGAGAGACAAAAGGGGAAAAACTAGCTGCAATAAGAAAAGGAGGAGCAGGTAGAAATACAAAGAGTTATAAAGAGAAAATGATCAAAGAAGGAAGTGTAAAAATTAGACAATACTCACAAAAAATACACCAAGACTTGAAAGAAGGAACAAATGAGTCTGGTCTGCAAAGTGGAGATCTGAGGTAACCTGAGGAGCATTATGGGTAGAGCCTGGCTCGGGAGTTTGGAGAGCACAAGCTAAAGTAAATGGCCATCTTAGTTCCAAGGTTCAGAACCAAAACACTGTCAAGGTCTGCATGAAGAGTAACATCAGGTTAACAGTTATCCCACTGCTACGTTACTAGCTGCAGATAACAGTATGAAGGAATATCACTCTGCAGGCCACAGATGCTGTTCAATACAATCCTAGTTTGTGTAATGCACAAGTACTGTGCCTGCAACACAAATACAATAGACTCAACCTGTGGCATGTGCAATAAGTACTGTGATCTATAGTGAGTAAGACTAGAGAGATAGGGGGTTCTAATCTCACTCCAGGCTGCTTGGTGTGTGTGTGTGTGTGTATGTGTGCGTATGTGTGTCTGTGTGTGTGTGTGTGTGTGTGTGTGTGTGTGTGTGTGTGTGTGTGTGTGTGTGTGTGTGAGTGTGTGTGTATTTCCTCCTGCCGAACAACTGCTATGACCTCATGGGCTATCTGCCTGGAATGGTTATGCACTTTTTGGCCCTGTAATTTGCTGCTGGCTTCCAAACTGCCATCTTCTACAAGGCCTGATGATGACATCCACCTTAAGACTACCAGCTGACAGTGCAGTATCAGACTTAAGCCATAATGTGTGCCCTAGATACTGTGATGTATAGTGTGTAAGACTAGCTAGGTAGGGGTTCTAATCTCATTCCAGTCTACTTGGTGCATGTATGTGTATACTCCTGCAAAACAACTGCTATGCCCTCATGTGCTATCCACCTGCAATGGTTATGCACTTTTTGGCCCTGTAACTTGCTGCTGGCTTCCAAACTGCCCTCTTCTAGAAGGCCTGATAGTGTTATCCACCTTAAGACTACCAGCTGAAAGTGTAGTATCAGACTTAGGCTATGGCACATGCGATTAATACTGTTATCTATAGTATGCAAGACTAGCTAGGTAGGGATTCTAATTGGCTAATTGGTTCATGTGTTTGTCCTGAGTGCATAAATATGATCACCTTGATAACTTAGAAATAGATAACGTTCTGTAGTATTTTATTTGTAGTGTGTGATGTGGCCCCCCCAAAGGACTGACCACAAGAAGGCCTGCTGATGTCATCAAGCATAATATGTCCTGAAAGGATAGCACTAGCACACATCAGGTGTGCTGTGGGCCTCAAGTACTGTGATCTGTCGTGTGTACCATAACATAGGTAAGTGCTCTCATCTACATACAGAAAACTTGCACTACGTGTGTGCCTCGGCATGTCCTATATGCAGTAATTGGAAGTGGTGCTAGCTTCAATGTAGCCATACTTGTGTGTGAGCCTGTTATAGCATTTTACATCATGTTATGGAACCATAGGATGTTTGAACTTCACTAGCATAATGGCCATATAGCCCTCACAATCATAGACATCTTTATACCCATAGTTACAGGGTCAGCACATATTGCCCCAGTCCTAGAGGAACACAGGCAGACAGACTGTGTTGGGATGATGGTTGCCCAGCCAGTCATACAGATGTCATGTGGTGAGGTGCACTGAGGTGCTTTGTGTGCCATTAGGCAGGGTTTTGTTTCAAGGGTGTGTTTAAGTCTGCTAGGCAAATCACTCCCACAAGCATGTAGTACTAACTTCACATCCGAGATTAATGTCCTTACAGTAAGTTATTCATCTACTATGCCTCCTAAAGCTAGGCAGCATATGCAATCAAGCAAGGTCACACACTGCCCCATATGCAAGGCACAGATCACCTCTAAGTAGTCTATACACCACAGGTGTCAATGACACTCATTGCAGATGATCCTCATTGAACACATATTGAAGATGTGAAGTGTCCTTGTCAGGGACCATACTATTGTGTGCAATTGTCAGTACTGCTTGGAAAGATACATAACCAAATGGCCATTGCACTCAGATATTGGCATGCTGAGGAAAGAGTACTCAGAGGTTATGAGTATGTCACTTACAGGTGACTATAGCCTCAGCTATGCCACACGATTCCAGTCATACCACTGTACAGATATGGTAATCTGAGGCACATTAGGTGTAAACTATGTGGCCAGGTCTGTGTGCCCAGTTCATTCACCCCTGAGTATGTACACCACATGTTGTAATTGATGTGCTACTTACCAGGTACATAGGTCTAACTGATGGAAATGATATTGCATATATATTTGCATGGAGTTTATGGTCATTAGTATGTCAACAGGTATGTGTTTGCAATACCCTCTTGCAGGATAGTGACATACCACAGAGACTCCATGAGTGCTCGTAATTTGCAGGCATCAGCCAACATTGTTAGCCACACTCAGTCAGTAGTTGCATGTATTGTGGTTGAATAGATTCCAAGCAGTAGAGGACCCAGGACTGCACCCTGTTGAGCACTGCTGCTTATAGATCAGCTACTGGAGGCAGATGTACCTATGTTGCATGTGTGCGGCAGCAATGAACCACTTAATGACCACAACAATGACAGTATGGTGCATGCGTATGTGTGTGCTTTGTAAATGTTGCCTGAGTGGGGAATTTAGTCAGATTGCTTGGCTCAGTCTAGGGGGTTTGTATGTCCTGATGTACCCTCACCGAGGTCCATGGTGACTGCCTCAAAAATGTCCATCATGTGTAAAAGTCATGATCCCCCTGTCACACATCCACACTGTGTACAGTCAGCTGTATGTAGAACACCATGTATGTGTGCTGATCAGCTCCATGATGATTGCCCCTATGGGCATACAGATATGGATACTCAGATAAAGAGGTGCATAGTTATGTTGGTCAGTGAATGCACCACCTCTGTGCAAGGGAATAATAGTTGCCATTGTCCACTCAGCGGGTGTGCAGCCAGTAGTGCCGGTATGATTGCATAGGTTTCCCAATGGTGTTAGTCATCTTTGTCAGATCACATGTGGGAGGCAGCCTGGAATGTTAGCATGTGCAATAGATACTGTGTATCATCCAATGAGAGGCCAGTTATGAACTGCTCTGTAAATACGTAAGTTATGGGACAGGTTGTAGGAATGCAATGTGTCACATATGGTGGGGAAAAGGGAGTGCAGTTGACTCAGACAATGTGAGTGTACAGGTTAGGTATGAGTACAGACCCATCATATGTGGCGTCATGATGTATGAGGTCACCAACAATTTGGGTCTGTCCTTTGAGGTCACACATGTACCTACACTGTGCATTGTGGTTCTGCTTTGTGTGGGTGGCTACTTTTGTCACTTACCATGTCTACAAAACATCAGAACAACACTATGTGCTTCTTGTAGCTGAGAAGGTAGTGCTTGCATGTTAGGGGGGTCATCCTCACCCCAACTGTCACACATCACTGTCCTCCTGTTATTGTAGAGCCTGCTAATGGCAGTTGTCCACCAGCCAGCTTTGTTGAGCCATGATGAGCTTGTGTCCCTCCTGTTACGTACAGCTGAGTTCATGCAGTTGTAATGCTGCTGACATAATACATGGGTGCAGAGCTCTGCATACTTGCCTGTTCCATCTGAAGCATGAGGTGCAGTCACATTATTTCAACCATCCCAGAGGAGGTAATAAATGGCTGTCTTGACATATATATCTGTATTGTTTGCAAGGGGGGTATGTGCAGGTAGTTCCAAGGTGACTAATCTGTGACCAAATCCCACCAGGAAGGACGTCACATTGGGGGGGGGTGTACTGATTATCCATATTGGTAAACACATGATGCACTACATTGATTCCCCATGTGGGGATGTCACAGCAGTGCTGCAGGGCATTGTAGGTAAGAACCTGGACCATCCTTAGGGCAAGTGAGCCACAGCACAACTAAGAAACACAGTGTGTAGATATTAGACTTCCCTAACATGTTTAACACCTTGTAGGAGTCTCTTCTTGCAACATGCTGGAAGTAACTGCAAAACTTACATGCACAGAGGACAACTAGCATGTAATGCCAAGTGGCGTCCCCATATCTCTGAGTCATGTCACTTGAAATACCATGATAGGAGTTAGCATGGATATGAGCACTGACACTGTCATACACCTACTGACGCTGGACCAAACAGTGTTACCTTTGCTCATGACCAGATCATGCCTTCAGACTATAACTGCCAGAGCCCATTGACTGTTATGCAATGGATGTCGGACATATGTCTCACTCCCATCAATCATGGCCTGATAAGGTGTATGACAATATTAGGCCAGCAGACCTTGCTGGAAACTGTGTATGTCATGTACAGAGTGTTATGCCAGCTGGTGGCTAGGCAAGTGGCTGACAGTTATACTCTGGGAAGATAGCATTGGGAGACCTATGCCGCAATTGGAAGACCTACGCCGCAATGATGCCAGTCACCAGTGGAATTCACCATCCTTCATTATTGGCATACCCCATCTACTTATTCCCTCTCTGCAGACACAGCCACTGTCAATGACCACTGACTGAGTACATTAGGAGGTGACTGCATATTGGGAGCTGTCACAGAATCCCACACAGAACCAGCAGTTATCTAGGATGGCCTAAGACACAGTCAGTTGTACTCTGAGCCACTGAGAAAGACTAACTGCCAATGACTGCACAATACTATCCTGTAGGAAATCATCCATCCCTGCAAAATATTGTAGTATCCACACACCGTACACAGTTCAGCCATTACATATGAGGTTATGGACACAAACAGTACTGTCGCCTTTGACTTTCACTGGGTGGTAAGATATGGGGAAGCATTCACTGTTGTGCAAACTATACCGCAGGTTTGAGATGTACATCCCAGACTGTCGCTGCTATACTGAATGTGGCAGTTATCACACCTATCATTGTATGCAATGGGACCCTTGCTATGTCACTATGCAGGCATATCATACACCTGTAGCAGCCACACAGGTTCCATGGTACACCAAAACACAATGTAGATAACCTTTCCTATGGAGTCTGTGTCACAACCATACATGTGTAGTCTGTCTCATAAATGCTTTGGAGGGGATGTGTATGGCTCCATACAGGGAGGTATTGGATCACACTGTGTACCTCCTGTGTATCCATGACAGGACTAACACATGTCACACCTGTTCTACACACCTAAAACATCACTATGGTACACATAGTACATGCTGGAGAGACAGGTATGTATCACAGATAATATGCTCTACATGAAACAGTCCCCACCCCCTATGCATGTGAAGCACACATCTGCTGTGACACAGGTTACAAAAAGGGATGGAGAACATGTCAAACATAACTGATGTCGGGCAGCTGTCTGAACTAGACACAGGATATTTGTAGATGGGCCGTCTCTGTCAAAACAGCTTGTAGAAGTGTATGCTCCCAAAATCCTGGTGACACTTATCAAGGATAGCAGACCTGTTCACAGATTAGGGATGCACAAGTACACTGAATGTCGCCATTGTCCTTGTTAGCCTGTTATACACATATGAACCTATGGATCCATGCACTTATAGTGCTGTACCTTATTGAAGACATATTTGTGCTGTGCTGACATATCATCCTGCACTGCTTTATTGCTGCTGTGTATCCACAGGTAATCCCAACAACAGAAACATAAACAGGTCCATGACACACATGTCATTGTGTAATTATACAGCTATTACAACATAATACAACATAAGGTACAGAAAGTATGTGGCATACTCATAAAAATTGCCAGCATACAGTATCTGTCATTAACCACTACATGTGGCATGGGAAAACAACACTGCATTACAGAAGTACATGTTAACTAATATAGTCACCCTGTGCATCAGACACATAGCTTCATTTCCCTGCACTGATGGTGAGGATTATAGGGATGTGGCACAGGTATCATCACTTGTACAGGGTGTAGTGTGGGGGTGCATGAGGCCTAGGCTATCCCAAAAGGTTGACAGTGTGTGTGAGTCAGAAAGGGAAGCAGGTAAGATGGACCATGGAAAGGTGTTGTGTCTGTCTGTAGGTGATCTGCATTTGACAGTGGTGTGTGAGTGTGTGCATGTACACAGTCAAGCTCAGTGCTAGCCCTACATGTGTGTGTGTTGGACAGCTTTGGACCATACACGGTAGAGTTGACAGTTCACCATCTCCAGCCCTGAAAATGGTAACTGGCCCTGCCAGGAGTTACACTGGCACCTCCATGCCCAAGCTCAGAAGCAATGCAAGTACCTGATGTTGATTGCTGTCTGCTGGGATAGTGTCCCCCATGGGAATGCACAGGACCATGAGCCCATGGCCTGCCACGTCGTGGTGTGGACAGCACTCTCCCCTCTGTAGCACTGGATGTACTGCCACTATGGGAGCATGATTGTGCATGGCCACATGGACTCTCAACAGATGGGGTTGCTGACCTACGTCCATGAGTCCAATGCTCAACTCCATCCACAAGTTCCATCACAGTGTGTGGTCCAAGGCAGACACTGCCTTAACCCACCTTCTGTCCACAGCATCAGTCAACCGATCCTGGGTGTCCCCAATGTGGTGGAGCCAGTCACCAATGTCAGACTGTGCTGCATTTATAACCTTAGCATATGTCTGGTGTTCCATTCAGAACATGCCTGTGCATCCATGATGGCGCAAAACATGTGCTGAGTGACCCATGATGTGACACCTGCAACAGGTTGTGGACAGACAGCAGGCCTCCTACAAGCACCCCTGTCAATCCACCTGTGTGGGATCTTGGCAGCTCCCTATAGCCAGTGTCTACACTCACTGGAGCCATAGTTGCCACACTTTCCTGTTCAATGTTCTCACACTCTGAATGTCCAATATCTGTGGCCTCAGGGGACTGGGTATGTGGGGGCATTCTGATTGTGTGCAGTGGTAATGGAGGCAGAAGTGGTATGTCTACCTCTGGGAAAGATTCAGCCCCCAACACCCCCACCTGTGACTCACTGTGTCTGCCATCATCATCAGAGTCTGAAGGGACACTGACATCAGGTTGTGTAGGGGACAGACATCAACCCCCCTCCCCACTCACCTGAGATAAGAAAGAAAAAAGAAGTACATGAATACCTGCACTATTGTGTATGACAAATCCACCAATACTCATACTAACAAAGACCCACAACTGGATTAGTGGTCAAACATTTTTCTTCCCCACTTTCATCCAAAAAAGACTGCCTCAAAACACAATACACATTCAACTCAAGACCTTTGTAACAATCACTTCAAGTAAATCAAGTAAAACTTGACCAGTAAAATTTACCTTTTAGTTATTCAATATGAAACTATACTTGATAAAGCAACACATAAAAACCAAGCACACCTATCTTAGCATATATTTTGAAATACATATTTCATTGCCTAATTTATTTTCCTTTTAACCTTTTGTTTTTTAAAAGGCCTTTTAGAGTAATTGCCTCATTTAAACAAGGATGCTTATCTGCTCTTAACTGTCACTGCCAAAGTGTTTCAATTTGTTCAGCTAAACTCCTGTGATTACCCTCTCTAAGATCCTTAGGTACCTGTTGCAGACTGGAAAATAAAAACATTCTACTCTGATTACACATGAAAGAATGTTTAAATATGACATTATTTTGGCCCTTAACTTTAATAGAATATAAATGTTCCTTAACAAAACAAGTGTTGTGCTTACCTGGAGGAGGACCACAGCCTTGGCCAATACTGACAGACCTGTGAAAAGTTGAGGGTGAGGTAATGTTAGTACCAGTGCATGTTGCAGCACAACAAGGTAATACATCCACATATTTCACATTTACAGTAGCTACTGTGTTACTTGTTGAATTGGTCATATTCTGAGTATGAAAGTGCAACTGAGGTTAAAACCTCCCTCCACCAAAGAACAAAGACCTGATACCCACATAAAATTATGTACATCCTGACACACTGATGACTACAGTATTACAATGCGGATAACAGTAAGCCTACCTACACACTCTTCTGCTGTGGAAACTGTGATACTCACCTCCACAATGTATGGTGTGATGGATGCCTGGGAGCTGTCATTTGTGTCTAGGTTTGCCAGGAATTCCTCAGTGGCCAAGAGTGGTCTGCTGCAGGCCCTCCACTGGTAACAGCATGATCCTTGGCTACAACTGCTGCCCTTCATTGTGCAGCACTGATCATGTTCGTCACGTGATGTTGAACCTGCTCATATGTCCTGCCTTGATGACCCATGCCATTCACATCACAGACATGGTCTGCCCACAATGCAGCCCACTGTTCCTTATTTTGCCACCCCTGGACAGTAGGATGTGATGATGTTGCCTTAGTCCTTTCAGTATAATTTCATTTTCTGATTCAGAGAAGGTGCATGGAGTCTAGGGCACATGATACCTGAAAGACAAGAAAAGGGGAACACATTACAGGATGACTTTTATGGAAGTACACTATGTAGAGATACAGCAAGGACAAAATGGCTGACAGTATCCACTGCTTGCTCACACATGTCATATTCCACAGTGTGCATACTAAATATGTGAATGCAACTGAGATAGTAGCAATAATCAGGTATTTCCATGTGTGCCTTGACAGATACTGTTGTATGATCATACACCCAACACTCGAGTCTACTGTGGTGTTTCCCCTATGGACAACCCCCTGATAATATGTCATAAAAACAGTGCCACAGAAATAGCAATGTGCTATTACAACCACTATAAAGGAGCAGTCCAACCAGACTAGTGTGCAATAATGACAAATGACAATGCAACATTGATGTATTGTAAATCCTGTGTAGGTGTAAGACAGCAGGAGATCAATGACATGTCATTATCACAGATCTAAGATAGGCTTAATACTGTAATCCCTATTCCCTATAAGTCTATTCACCCATCTGCATCCTGTTCTACATAAAATCAGTTACACACCTCATGGAGTGCAGTACTCCTCTGTTGATTTGTGATGATAATAACGTTTTCACAAAGGCCTGCTCTGTGTGAGGAAAGGCTCATACAGAATGGTTCCCCATAGCCAGCTGCTTGCCTTTCAAACATGCTTCTCATTAGCAGGTGATTTCTTATAAACCAGTCTGTTGGTCTAAAATGCTAATTTCAGCCAACACAGATGATTTGAATTATTATCAGCCAATGACATGCAACCACTGTACAATATATGAGGCCTTCATGTAGATTAGGGCCACTTTCTGATATGTTGTGCTGGACATTACTGGGATGAGGAGACTACATCATCGCAGAGGGTAAGTCTATAGCAGAAACCTGTACATAGAGATGTGTGCGCTACAGGCTGCAGCTGCTGCTGCAGATAGTAGACATAGGCAGAGAGTGTGAACACTTTGGAGGACAACAAGCTGTATGAGTAACTGTGGGAGCTGTGTCAGCCTTGTTGTAGAGACAGAGACAGAGTGAGGCCACCCTTTCCACTCCAATTAAGGCATGTGTTTAAGGAAAGCATGTTAGTTAATGGTATCACTAACAGGGTACTAAGCAACATGTTTGGTGTGTCCTTGAGTATGATGGGGTATAAATATAAGAATATGTCCACCATTTGGGCAAATACCAGGCCATGTGTTACCATCTGGTAGTAATTTGCAGCATGTATGAGGGCAGGCCGTGTTACAAGTAAGGACTTCCAATGTGTATGTTAGCTGTGTAGCTGTGATAATCTTCACATTGACTTTAGAAGGATTGTGTGGTGCACTGTGATATTAGTGGTGTTGACATTCTCTGTGAACGCATATTAATGCATAATGTGACACTTTATGCACATACAGTTTTGGGGATATGTGAAGTGTGTTCCTACCTGCAGGCCTGCGACTGCCATTAGTGAAAAGTAGACATGTAGACATGTCATTTGAAATGCCTTGTGTGGATAAAGAGTGCATGATTCAGTCATTAACTGCTGCCTTCACAATACTGCACATTCACTTCTACATACCACTGGATTTGAACCTAAGACTGTGTGTGGCAAAATGCACTGTTTGCAAGATGATTAACAGACTGTGCTACTAAGTCACTTCTACAGCAGGTGTATTTGCAAGATATATGTGCACACATGCAGGCTGTGACATACATGTGAACACATACAGGCTGTGACACACATTTTCTACATCGATCAGTATGTGCATGGCTTTATATGGATGTATGTGTGCACCAGGGTCCCAGTTCAACATGTATTTGCCATTAATGCTAGCAGGTGTCTTTCTGCATATTGCTGCTAAAGGGCACATTTACCTGCTATCATGGGCCTCACTTAAATCCATTATTATGACTTTGGCTTTCTAGTGGTGTACTATTGCATAAGAGTCCAAGGTACACTCCCATTTTTTCCATTACTTTTTAATCAAGTTTGCCCGGCATGACACGGCATGCAGCTCCAGTGATACACACTTAATTACCATAACTGGTAATCACTATACCCGGGATTCATTAAGCTTACGCCATGCGTCGGAGTAGCGTCAGTGATCTAGTGCCAAATATGGCCGTTGAGCAATTCAGGTAAGAGCTGTTTCCACGTGCACTACCAGCGTACGCCAGAGCTGCACAACTCCCAGCGCATGTATGCTAATTAACCCATGCACAGCAGTGTAGCATGCAAATGAAGGTATATAGCGATTCATAAAGTTGTGCAGGCATAGCGTAAGCATGTAGAAATGTAAACAACAAAAAATGGTTTACATGTTGTCAAACATAAAATCAGAGCCATGAAAGCAGACCAAACTTACGTGTTATAATGTTAATATATGCCAATGGCTACATATATAGCCAATGGCATAAAACAACATGCACAACATATAAAAGCTAACATTTAATTTCATGGCCACACCAACGCAAAGTAAAACCGCAGTACATCAGTGCACAAACAGAATCATAATGAAAATATATTTAGATGTCATAAAACTGTAATGTAATGCAATTCATAATATTCCCATAATAGTCAATGGCACGCATGCTACACCACAACCATGGCACAAGGGTTGCTAAGGGTCTGTGACAGTGTTCCATGCAGTAACTAGGAATTAGCAGTCAATGCCATGCAAATGAGTCAAGTAATACTGAATTGCAAATGTCCCGC
Source organism: Protopterus annectens (assembly GCF_019279795.1). Taxonomy (NCBI): domain Eukaryota; kingdom Metazoa; phylum Chordata; order Ceratodontiformes; family Protopteridae; genus Protopterus; species Protopterus annectens. The sequence continues at coordinate 442,123,592 of NC_056733.1, forward strand.
CGGTGTAAGGATGTACCACATGGCATAGCATTACAACAGCAAGGAGTGGCCTGGAGGTAAACATGACATCAAGAGAGGGGCGTATCTGTAAGCACATCCATGTTGGGTGTTGCTAAAAAAAAGCCGCAGGATAGGGGTGTGGAAGTAGCCATAGCTTTGCTTAGCTGAGAGCACACAAGCTAACAGAAAGTTCATGTGAATGTGGATGAAAATGTGCACGAAACCCGGTAAATGGATGTGCGCGGTTCGCACCACAGCTGAAACAGGAAGGATATGGGAAGACAATAAGGAAATGCTGCAGCATGGTAATTGGAGTACAAATGAGTAATTAACACCTAGAAACTTACAATGGGCCATAGACAACAGCTTACAAGGCTGCTAGCAGCTACCTGCAGAACAGGAAAGGGGAGGTGCCGTACAGCAAAGAAAAGAAAACTGTTACAGCAGAACAAAGCAAACTTGCTGTAAATCAGCTACATAACACATTTCCCAACACAATCCTGGGTTGTGGAAACACAAAACAAGAAAGATGGCAGCTGGATACATGCCTGACAATGGGAGGTGAATCGGGTTGAAAATAGAAGTAAAGGGCAATAGATGAATCATGGCAGACAAGCGTAAGTCAACACCAAAGGCCCAACAATAGCAGTACTTGCTGTAAAACCAATAATTAAGATACTCCTGCATCTGGAATAGTACAAACACACCAGATTACACCAGCATCATCCATTGCACAATAGTATAAGGTATGAAAGCCCCACACACACACTTGTGTATTCCCAGACACTCTGCACCATTGGTGTATACAGACGGCAAACTTTTAATATGTATATGTTAGGGGCTGCCATAGCTTTGATTCACCAGCATGTGTTGGAGACTGACGGTGGTGTGGAGGATGATGCTGACAACCATCTCAGGCACCAGAGGAGGTGACAAGTGTTCAGACCCTGGGTAACCTACCAGGGGCTACATGATCTGGAGATCGTAGAGCGTTACAAGGTGGAGCATTACAGGGTGGACAGGGACATCATACAGCAACTTGTTGAGCTCTGCTGGCCACACCTCAGAGCCAGAAGTAACACAGGGGAACCCATCCCAGTGGACATGAAGGTATGTGTCAGTTTGATAATACTAGCCACAGGTACCTTCCAAAGGCCAACTGAGGATATCATGGGAATCTCACAGGCATCAGCATCCAGGGTACTCCACCAGTTTCTGGATGCTATGTTACCACATGCCAATGAGCACATACACTTCCCCTGAATGCAGGAGGAGTTGGCCAGCAATATATGTCTCTTCCACCACTACCCAGAGGTACTGGGTGCAATAGACTGCACGCACATACACAAGTCACCACCCAGTGAGCAGGGTAGGCTCTAAATAAACCGCAAAGGATTCCCCTCCATCAACTGCCAGGTCATGTGCAATGTCCAGAGCATTATCATGGATGTGTGTGCTGGAAGTCCTGGGAGATATCATGACTCCCACATCTGGCATGCCTCACAGCTGTATCAGGTATTTGCCAGGGGGGACATCCCGTATGGCCACCTGGTGGGGGATGCTGGCTATGCACTGAAACCGTGGATGATAACACCCATCAGAAATGCACAGACAGCCACGCAAGAATGCCATAATGAGGCACACGCAGAAACCAGAATCATCATAGAGCGCGTGTTTGGGATGCTGGAATCATGGTTCCATTTGCTTGGACATATCTGGTGGAGCCTTGCAGTACTCTCCAGGAACGTGTGCCCACATCTTCATAGATTGTGCCATGCTACACAATATGATCCTGCCAAAACAGCTGCAGCAGGGATAGAATGGTGAAGGCCCTCACAGCCCACCACCATTGCCAAGGGACCCACAGGCACAGGGGGGCTCAGACCACTAACACCCTGTGCTAGCCCCAGTAGGCAGACAGAGGAGTGCCCAGTATGCCCATGCCTTGGCAAAGAGGGAATGTATAGTACACACACTGACAGTGTAGGCACTCATGGACTGACACCCTTCTCCACCTGCACACACAGCAAACATGGAAGGCACACACACACGACCACCTGTAAATTGACATGTATAGGTGGTCTACTGTGTGCTTCCTACATAGGTAGCCCTCAACCATTGTACACACAACTGACATTGGCACAAGGTAAGCCAATACCTGAACAGTATATTACTCTATCAGCATGTGTCCATACTGTATGTACAGGTTCATAGATACATAGGTAGGTACATGCCCAACCGTCGAGGCCACTCAGAAGTATAGGCAAAATGTGTCTGCTGTTGCCACCCCATTAATCAACTAACTGTCCCTCTGTGGAGCAGAGCCACTTGCAGGATCCCAGGGGTGTAGCTACTGTTCACCACCCACTCTGCAAGGATTCCCTGGAGTGTTACTGAGGGGTTTTGTATAATGTAATCAGGGATGTGTTTCCAAATAATCGAGAGTATCCCTGACAGGAATCTTCACAGATGTGTACATGTTACACAGTATACCGTAAACACAGCTTGCATATATAGATAGTTCTCCACAGAATAATAAACATGTGGAACACACAACCAATGAAATGTGCATTCATCACCCTTGCACTACCAGTGCCTGCTCTGAGAGGTAAGATATCACTGCCAGGATTAGAACATGCAAACATGTACACATTCATCACAATAACATACCACTAAGCTACCTGAGATGTACCAATGGCAGTCGTGTATACTGACAGGATAAAACACAAAAGGTAGGAATGTGTTTAAATAGGACAAACCTGCATGTACACAATGAAAGGTGTATGTTTTATATATATATATATATATATATATATATATATATATATATATATATATACACATCATCATATATCTAGAGAGAGAGAGAGAGAGAGAGAGAGAGAGAGATATGTCGATATATGGGGATATACATATATATGTAGATATATAGATAGGTTAACAACATCTACATAACCATGGAGGTACATATAAATGGGATACCTACCACATACTGACTGCTTTACATACTGACGCACATAATCCTTAGGCTTAAGGTCCGAAGGAACACAGTACCGAAACACCAGATGCACGAGGTGTAACCTCATGATGTTAATGTACAGTTAGTCAGTGCTTCTGGTGTTGCGGTTTGGGTAGGTTACTGTGTGTACGTGTGTTTCTTAGGGCTATAGTGTGTGTAAGTGTGTGTTCTGTGTGTGGTGTATGTTGGTGGGGGACTGTAATGTGTGGTTGTGGGTTAGGTTTGTGCATCTGTTTGCGTGACCTAGGATGTAGAATACTAAAGTAGGGGGTGGTGTGTGGGGCACAGAAACCTACATGGGGTGTGGGGGGTGGCTTGGCCACCTGCTCATATGTTGTGTAGGATGGTTTGTTTGAATGTGTTTGGTAGCAGTGTGTCTGTGTGTGTATGTGTGTGTTCCATGTTCATGTTACCTTTGCGAGTTACTGTTGATGTCGGTAATGTGGGGTATGGTAGTCTGTTCCTGGGACTGTGTGCATTGGAACACTGCGGTTTTGGAATTCCATAGGTCTCCCGTATACAGCAGTTGAAGTGTTCACATATGTGTATAACACAGACCATAGCAATCACACATTCCGCCACTACCAACCTTTATCAACAAAGCATATGGCGAGTATATGCCTATACACCATTACAAATATGTGCTATGGACATGAGCCAATGATAGTGGTACCACCTGTTCCACTTTGCGAGGGACACTCCCTATTTGGGCGGTTGTGTCATGACCAAATATATGAAACGTGGCAAATGTCATGGGATTGTAGGACATAATTATGTCCCATATGTACTGTAATAGTTGCATACAATAGTTATTTCTGTATCTAAAGTACCTACATGGTACAGGAAACAGGATAAGCTACTAAACTGCTACAAGAATAAGCTTATAATTAGGCAAGAAAGGAAAGTTCTATCCCTTGTACTGACCGTGGGTTTGTGTCGGCCTGTAAAACCAGATGTGTGTCCAAAAAGGACCCGCTATGGACATATGAAAAGGTGGCAACCCTAGCCAAAGAGGGTCAGTCACCAACACAACTACGATGACTGCAAATACCTATGACAGAAATACACAGCTATCATATAGCAACATGTTATTACATTCAGATGTATTACCGAAGTGATTCAAGGACTAACATCACCTGCATGCTATACAGGAATGACATAACAGTGCCTTAATGAATCAGCCTGCAAATACCATTGTATTAGTCTACAAAAGGATAGGTGTTCAAATAGGGAAGAAACCCTCACACACATAGCGATTATGTATAAAAGCAGTTCCTACACACCTGCATTTGCTAAGCACACCCACCAACATCACCACCACACCCAAACATATTACAATACAAACTGTAATAACATCACAAATCATTCACACACTGTACGACATCTGCAGAAGCCTTAACATACCTTTTCAGAGACACACTAACGTGGCCCTAACTGAAATAGCGGCTGTTATACAATGGAACAGCTGCTGATGTAATAGGGTTTGTTTGTACTAATCCCATTTCAGAGCGTTGTGCGTACACCAGGATGTGTTAGTAATTAGTGAGTAACACTTGTACACCAAATCAAGGATGTCTGATGAGCACACTGTACACCACATAACAGTTCATGCATAGCCATATGGCCTTGAGCTGGCCAAACATCCCTGCCAGACTTAAACATCTGCAGAAGTATCAGGTACAAACAAACCCTGCATAAGTAGCACTGTTCCGTAATATAACAGCTGTACTCACATGTAGAACTAAATCGTCTAGCCATTACAAGCAGTCCACGGGAGAAATGAAGCTAATATATCTCTGTGTGTCTCCATATAGCTGTTGAAATATATCTCAATAATACATCTAGGCCATCTCCCTTGAAAGTAAGGCAAACGGACAATGCCTAAAAGGAGTACTCACTTATACACCACTGTTGCCATGGTATCGGCTAATGGAGTAGCTGCACAGCTGATGTGCATCCAATTAACTACTTTGGAACAGCAATTGTTGGACAGGATACCACATGTTACTGATATGTAACTAGAAAAGGATGTGTCAACACACATTCAAACCATCTGTATATACCAGCGGAACATTACAAATAACATTGAAACACAAACCGAAAAGGATTGAATCAACTGTTAATGATACATCGAGTTACTAATAAGGTATGTAGAACAGTCAGTATGTCTGTGTATGTAGTACTATTTTGTAGTATTTAAAGTGCACACAATCCATATAGTGGAAACAGTTATCTTGTAGTGATGTATTACTGAGCATAGTCACTCTTGTAGCATTTGTGTGTACTACTGTAGGTCACAAGGCAAGCACCGCATACACCACAAGGGATGCTATATAAGGGCTCTGAACAGAAATACTCCTCACCAGCCGACGTCAGTGGCAGGGTTGGTCCAACAAGTATGTGCTATAACAGGAGATAGTATATGTTGATATATTGTAACTGTAGCCATATGTATGGGTGTAATACAGAGAATAACATGTGGAAGATTGGGCCACTGTGCAAGTATGTTTTGCATTGTGGGATATTGTGCCAATAACTGTAATGTACAGTATTGTAGGCAGATATGTATTACAAGCTACATAGCATTACTGTAATGGTAGGCAAACATTAGTTATGTCAATCGGCATTTACAATACACAATAACAGGATACATATGTCTTTTAGTGAGCCGACAGTTTATCAGCATAATAGCAAAGTAAAATGGAAGAGCTATTTAACTATCCATGCACATAAGACATGTAATATGTGCAAAGGTAGGTACTAGGCTGTCTTACCAAGGGTATTTGTAAGACTAGCTAGCGTGTGTTGTCTTTCTCCATCCCCATAGGTTGGTTCCCTGTGCCTCTGAATGGCAGAGCCAATAGTTCCTTGTGCCTCTGTCCAGCACATCCACTGCAGTGATCCCTGGGTACATGTCTGTCTCCCATCCACATGTCTAGGTTTCCCTTGTAGAGTGCTCATGAGGGGCCCTGCCTGATTTACAATGGAATCACATTCCAAAGCATAGGGAGTGTCCTGGTCAGGAATCTATCCGTTCATGTCCTACTCATCGTTGTGGTTAGGTGTATATCCCTCGAACATGTGGCTCTCAGGGGCTTCTGTTTAGGTGGAGCATATCCAGCAATACAGGGTTGGACATGGGCCTTGTATGTCAAGCAGAGATCACCTGTGAGTATGCGGTATGCAACTGAGTACAGCTGGAGTATCATAGGTTGGGCTGCATAGGTCATCTGTTTGGGGTCAGTAATCCTCTTGGTGTGGTACTGGTGTGGTCTTCCAATCTGTTGCAGTTGTCTTGGAAGGCATATCCCAAATGGGATGTTGTATCCTTTAATGGGTCTGATATGACATGTGTAGAGTCATAATGGCACCTCTCATCTGGATGTGACCTCATTAGAGATGGGGGGGTCATGTAGAAGGATATTCTAACCACCTTGTCATTATGGGTATTGAAGGAGAGATTGCTATCTACTGGTGGTTCTGGATCCCGTATTACCTTTTTTGTATGTAGGGGACTAGCACCTATGAGGTAGTCCATGGGTAATTAGTTATATCCAAAGGGAATGACTATGCACTTTTAGGCATTCAGCTTGATGCCATGATATTAACACCAGGTATCCATCTCAGTGGGACCCTTCCAGAGGGTGTCTGTAACAGCTGGGGAAACAATTATGTCCCCTAGTTTGCAGTCGTCTTGCAAACCTTTTCAGCCAAAGCCCTCCTGTACTTGTCTGTATGTCAGAGAAGTATATACCAAACATGAGGGGTCCTAGGACTGAGCCCTGGAGGACGGCAGTTGTAACTGGTATACAGTTGGACCTGGGGTATGCAATGCCTACTGTGTGTGTTCTGTCTGTGAGCCACTTTGCAAGCCATCACATGATGTAGGAATTAATGTTCAGGTGGATGGGTATGTTGATAATACCAGAAGGAGGAATGGTGTTGAAAGCCTATGAGAGATCAAGGTAGGCTGTGTATACCTCCTTACCCTCATCTAATGCCTTGGTAACTGTCTCTAAGAAGCCCACCAGGTTTAGGAGGCATGGTCCAGCCTTAACAATGCCAAACAGGGAGGGGTTAAAGGTTGGGAGGTATTCAATGTCTCTGTGACAGTGATCCATGATGTGCACCATAGCCTTGCAGACCAAGCCAGTCAGGCCTATAGGGAAATAGGTCCCGTGGTCCATTGTGGCACCACCTTTGTGGAGTGGGATAACCATTGCTGTGCGTTGTTTCTGTAATGTTCGTGCGTTTCTGCTGTAACTCAGAGCAGATCTGGTTGTTAACATCGAGGCTCTGTGGTTGTTGTTGGTATTAGTTGCGTTATAGTTTTCATAGCTAGCTTTGGAGGATCGTATAAGGGATCTCACCTTCTTACTGAGGCTGGCCAGGAATCTCCTCCACGCATGGTATTGTACTCTTGTTTGCAACAGGGTCTTCCTCCTGTAGTACAGTATGTTTATGGCAGGGGACCACCAGATTGGTTTAGTTAATTATGAGTATAGTGTCCCGGTTTTGTTTGGGATAGCACAAGCCATGCACTCCTGTAAGTGCTCATACAGTGCATTTGTGTAGGATTCAGCAATTGTAACAGTACTGTCCATCTGCATGGGTGTCATGACGTCCACCACGTCTGCCTTAAGAAGCATGTAGCTGGCCTTGTAAACATATTCTACTGTGGTTCGCTTAATGGGGGGTAGGTGCGGTATGTGGATATCAACGGTGTTCAGCACATGGTCTGATCGGACCAACGAGGAGTTGGCTTCACGTGTGGAGCACCAGTCACTCATGTTTGTAATGACTAGGTCTAGGATACTGTTGCCCCTGGTGGGTGTGTAGATATGTTGAGTCAGGGCATTGGTGTTTATGAATTCCAGAAACCATTGAGCTAATGTGTTGGTACACGAGTAGTTTTCCCAGTTAATGGTGGGGTAGATACAGTGAGACTTATGTGATGAGTGTGGTGTTGTGTGACTGTGTACCTTCTCCACATGACAGTCAGGGTCAGGCTTGGTTGGAGAGACCTTTACCTCCAGTTTGGCCTAATGAGTGCATCTCTCACAGGTTGTAGTGTTGGGTGGTAGGCTGAGAGGCGTGTCTGTGTACATGAGGCAATGAGTACATTGCCTCAAGATGTCCAGATTCATCAGATAGACAGGTGAGAACACTGGCAGTTGACTCTTGGACATGCCCGAATATAGAACTACATTCACCTAGATAAGTGAGGAAAGTGAGCACAACAGCTACATTACTCTACGCAAGTGAGAAAAGTATGTACAAAACCTGTTCACCCTTACCTGTAGGTGATGTGGAAGATTGAGTGCTATAGTAATCATTAGCTTACATACTGTTTACAAGTCTTGAACAAGTGCTTAGCATGAATAAGCAATTCAGATAGGGTCTTGGATAATTTAAAAACACGGCCCCCTCCCCCCAACAAGTACACAAGCATATATCCATGTACACCACAGGGCCCCTGTACCCACAACCATGCAGGTACAAGCTGCACTCAGTCTGCATGGGACCTGCCCACATCACAGGTTGTATCATACACATACGGCAAAACAAGATGCTCTCCACGTACACATCATATAAAACATAGCTCCATGTCAGGTTATATACACACTAAATGGTGCACACCAACAGGTATCACAACCCAACAAAGGGGGGGATACCACTGATAATGAGAAGTACTGCACTACTACCTTGCTGAGTTTGGTCTGGAAGGCCATGAACCTTGATCACTTAAGTGATGTCAGCAGTACAGATGTAGATGACAGTATGGTTGATATCACACTGCATATCATAACCTTGCCAGGTCATAGGACATCATCACCCATACTGTGTACCACCTACACTCGGTATACTAGAAGTACATTCCTGTGTCACAGGAGTGTTTAGCAACAGGACTACTGGCAGAAACAACACTACAACAGGTGTCTGAATAATACATGATTATCACACCAGTGGCAGGTACAGTACGTCAGGGTTAATGAATTCTATTCCCCCTCATTGTAGTCCATACCTCACAGACAAACAGCAGGCATCTGCCTATTGAAGTATGTGAATGACTATGACCTAGGAGCAATAGCTGACCCGCATTGTCACCCCTATGTTAATAACCCTGTACCCATGAACTACCACCTAGGTAGTGGTCATCATAATGGACACTTGTGTGTGAGGGATGCAGCTGGGCAGTTGTCTTTCCTGTGATAGCTATGTCACCACACCTGTCAGGGAGTCATATGTGGCAACCCTAATAATAATAGGGTGCCATTCATGAATATGGAGATCATCGTCCAGTCATACAGACCACTCAAATGACCCATATCAGATCACATATTTCCTTTAAGGGGTATTTGCCATGTGTAGATGGCCTACACCAGCCTTCCCATTTTCCATCCCCACTATGTAGCATGATGCATACCCTGAATAAATCCATGTCCAACCCAGTGATGTTGGACATGCTACACATACTCATCCTGATCTCAAACACATACCTCATGGACATCCACCTACCATATGCTGGACACATACTTGTCCCATACACTTGACATAGTCCTGCCATACTATGCATTCCTGTCCGTCAAAGCTGCACATCGCTCTGCTCTCAGACATGGTGTGATGACTGCATGGTACTGCATGGTATATGTATCATTAACCCTGTGGATCAGTAATGTGGCACTGCTCCACCTGGCCCCACAGACCCGCCTGTCGGCTACTGCCAGGTAACCTTTCATCTTAGATGCATACATGGCCCATGGTATATAGCCCACTAGTTGACTTTGGCTGTACATGCCATAGTTGATATCCATCCCTGCAAATACCATCTGGCTAGCCAGTGTCCCATGTGTATCACATGTGCAACACAGGTGATACATGGCAGGGTGTTGAATCACTGTACAGTGCCGTGTAGATGTATATTGCAGAACACTTACATGTAAAACCTTATGTGAGCATGTCTGCAGGGTCACAGGTCATGTCTGTTAAGGCAGTGTAAGTCCTTATATGTGACATATACACTGCATCAAGGTCAACTGCATTAATGTGTACACATCCAGCCATGTGCTGATAGGTAGGAACACCAGTACAGGCAAACAGACATACCCACATCAAGACAGCAACCACATGGAGTATGAGCAATGTAATTAGGTGACACACACATACACATATATGGTGATAATATCCACTCAACATTGAGTGTCACATGTGTGTGACACAAATACATCAGTGTCATGTAGGTTTGTAAATACAACTATTTAAACTGAAGTAATGCTATACACAGGTATGTTCAGCTGTAGCTCTGTATGTCTCTGAGGTACTGTGACCTGTCTCCATCATTATGTCTTCCAGGTATGCCACATGCAAGGCTTCCCCCTTTTACACGCTTTGAGGATGAGGCCCTCATTCCATACCTACTCAATAATCATGACATCCTGTTCAGCCATGTGCCACAGGATGCACAGCAGTGGGATGCCCTGTGGACGGAACTTTACAGGAGGGTTAATGATGTGGGTGGCCACAACAGCACATACCAGCAGGTGCGCAGACACTGTACAGACCTCATTAGACAGGCAAAACAGCGCGCAAATGCAATCACCAGGGAACAAGGTACAACAGGTGGTGGACCACCAACCCAGCCCCCACTCACACGTACAAAGGAGCTACTGGCCAACCTGGGGACACCTGCAGAACCACATCCACATGCCTTAGCCGATATTGTGGAGGTGGGTGTCTCTCAACCACTGAGCCTGGAGTTGCCTGGTAAGTCAGTACTGCACCTATAACAACTATATTCCATATAGCTGCATGTGTCACTGTACAATATGCAATGTAACATCATATGCAAGGCATGTATACACACATGCCACATACTATAGTATGCTACTCTGTGTATGCACACATGTGCATACACCATAGTATAGTCTAATGTACTGGTGTATGTGTTATGCACATTGCTCCCTGTAGCCTTTATACAGGGGTGGATTATGCTCATACTGCTGTGTTACTCCTATTTAGGTACCTCTGGCATTCCGCGGTGACAGCAGCCCATTGCAGGTGAAAGTGTTATTATTTATCAGGAACCGAAATGCACAAATCTATCTGCCATGTGGCCATTGACAACATGTACACATGATGTATGGTCCTGTCACAATATACAGGTCGGACTTACAATGCATCACAATGACTATCCATGTGCCACACTTGCAAACTATGTGAATCCTCTGACCGACATGAATCCTCACAAACTTTGCTGCCAGATGTGTTGACAGCTGTGCATACAATGGTGGAGGTGCTGTTCACTTTAGGAACGTACAACAGATCTGATCTACACAAGTGGTGAATACAAACAGTACTACACAGTGGGTTGGTGTATGGGCAGCACACAGGTTTCACCGGCGTGGATCATAGCCCTGCTATGAATGTGACACAATGTCATGTGCTATCTTGACATGTCCATGACATCTATTGGCCTGGCTGCTACACTGTCTACCTAACCTGAAAACATATCCCACATACCACCCTTTATCTGCATAACCCTGTTGTCAGTGGAGCATATATGTCATATGGGACAATACAGACATGTGAAATAGATGCCCATCACTATAATTTGAACAACACATGTACACAAATGGCCATGGAGGATGGCCAGAGACATGGAGCAACACACACAGTAGAAGTGTTGTGCTTGTGTGTACACCCTGTCGTACAATGGCTACACATGGTTCAGCCATGGCCTTTGTATAACGGTCATAATGTAGATGTGGAACACTAGACATTCTACAGGCCTGTGCACATCTTGTGTAGGTGTAACATCAATCCACCATATAGGATGTGTTGAACATCTTGAAGGTGTTGCAACATGACAGGAGTTACCTGTACAGTATCCACATCAAGCCACAGATACAGTACATTCCTGTTGCTGGTGATGGACATAAATGCCATACTAGCTCCTCGTGTGTGTGTGTGTGTGTGTGTGTGTGTGTGTGGTACAAAGATGTCATGTGGGACATGGTGTACTGACATGTTTGCCATGTCTGCCCATAGTTGCCAGGCTGCAGCAATATGGTTGCAGATGTGCAGGTGTGTCCTCCGTATAACCTTCAGTGACCTGTGTCACAACTTCCACATCATGGTGTAGTGTGTATACACCTCAGTGACGTGGGTCACATTCCACAGTATATATGTATTTTATCTGAACACAGTCACGGCTATGAACCCTGCCTGTAACTCACACTGTATATCACTAGAGACTCCTCATGATTCCCTGCAATGGCCATGCACATCAGCTAAATTTGCAGTATATCTGTAGGGTGGACAGACAACACTGAATTGGTACACCATTGCCCCACTGTATATTCGACATGACACCATTGTGTTAAAAATGTATGGATGTCATTGCACACGTTAGCAGATCACATGTCATACTACATGTGATTATCAAGGTCATATGCCACACATCGGGCAGGTGTACTGTTAACCTGTGCTGGTCCACATGGTGTAACACAGGGATGTATGCTAACCACTACTATGATTGTGTAATTTGCATGCCATTTGCTATCACACATGCATGCTGTGTGCAACCTAGGGATGTATGATAACTACCACTATTATTGCCTGCGCTGCATGCCATCTGCCGTATCACATGCATGTTGCATGCCTTCTGTCACATCACATGCGTGTGTGTGTGTGTCTATTTTATACATTGTAATGTACAGTTCTTGTCTGCCCTCACAGGTGATGTAGGTGCATTGCCCTCCTGCGGTACATCAGATGTTAGTGTTCCCACAGACTCTAGCCTTGATGATGAAAATATGATTGGGTCACAGGCAGAGTTGCCAGGGGCTGAAACTGTGCCATTGGTTGCCATTCCATCTATATCCACCTCATCCCCGCACAGAGATCCCATACCTGCACATACCCCATCACCCATCACCAGTGGCCATAGAGGAAGGACAGTTGGCGCATGGTAGCTTGGAACAGGAAAGTGTGAGGGCTATGGAATGTGTGCCTGCACACCATGGTGTCAGCCAAACTACTGGTGGTGCCCCACACAAGCATATGGCCCTTGCTGCTCATAGGAGGACCTCTGGCCAACATGCTCCTGCACGACAGAGCACAGCAGCTGGTGTCACCAGACGCATGTTTCAGGCTGTACTGGAAGCACAGGCATGTGCTGAACAGCGCAACAGAGAAGATCAGAGGCTACAGAGGGCTGCTGTCCATTCTTTGAACAACAGCATCAGGGCAATGGTAAATGCTCAACAGCAGATTGCTGATGCTTTGGATAGACGGTTGGGTGACATGGTTGGAGTCCTTGACTGTGGCATGACAATCCGAGAGTGTGAGCTATCTGTGTTGGAACATCTGGTAGGAGTGAGGCATCGGGCACATGGACATAGGCCTGCTACATCACCTGTGTCAGGTCTACGTGTACAAGCTACCTCACATGCCCGCTCCCATAGTGGTGGTAGCAGCATCAGTGCATCTGGTGCTGTGCTGTCCACACCATGACACAGCAGGCCACGTGCACATGGCCCGGGACGGTCCCAACAGGGACACGGTTCCAGTGGACTAGTGACATCAGACAGTACCCAATCTGTACCTCTGTCTGATAGTGCCCGTGCAACCCCTGGCAGGCACAGGTCACATGTCTGTGGCCGGACACCGTGAACTGAAATACCTTGCTTGTACAGTCTGCAGCTGCCAATAATACCCCTGTGTAGGCCAAACACATGGGAGAACTGTGTGCAGACATACATGCACACACTGGACACATATGTAGGGTACCGCAACACACACATGCATAACATCCACACATGCCTAATTAGATCAAAGGCCCAAACCCACACACATGATGTCATCCAATGGTGCAGCCTAGGCCTCTGGCAAACATTAACACCCTGTGCATATGATGATGCCTGTGCTGCATCCCTAACATCCACACCATCGGTGCAGAGACATGCTCATATGGTCTGCTGCACAGGGTGAAAAGACTAGGATGATATGTGTACTTTACAAATGTTGAGGACTGTTGATAGTGAGCAGATATACCATGCAGTACAGGTGTATAATACTGTTAACAGTATGTGTCTTGTGTAACTACAGTGCAGCCTAGGCCTCCGGCAAACATTAACACCCTGTGCATATAATGATGCCTGTGCCGCATCCCTGACATCAACACCATCGGTGCAGGGACATGCTCATATGGTCTGATGCACAGGGTGAAGAGACTAGGATGATGTGTAGTTTACAAATTTCGAGGTCTGTTGTCAGTCAGCAGATATACCATGTAGTACAGGTGTACAATACTGTTAACAGTATGTGTCTTGTGTAACAACAGTAAATGCATGTTGGTCATGTTGTTCTGCTGCCCTTCAGGTCTAATTGCACATGCCGGTGGATGTCAGTGTTTGCAGTTAAGTGTCCCATATGTCAATGTTGACTACTTAGAGGTATGTATGAATATACCAGCATGCACCGTGTAGCTGCCACATACCAGTGAGAATGCCCCACGTTACAAACATGTCTACCATTCCAAAAGCATGATAGCTGTGTATTAAGCTACTTTGGCCACAGACATGACATCCATAAAGTGTGACATCACAGGTGCAGTTACATGGAGTGGTGAGGTAAGAGAGTGGTCTAGCTGATTACAAGGGTAGAGGCCAGTGGGAAGTGTGATGCCTCAATGGGAATCGGTAATACACGTTTCCATGACAGGATGCCAACACACAACTGCACCCACACACTCAGGTATTGACACACATGTATTCAGTGACACTGTAACACGCACACACACACACACACACACACACACACACACACACACACACACACACGCACACACGCACACACACACACACACTCTCATGGCTTCACCGACACAGTAACACACACTCGCACACAGTTGCTACTGGTGTGATGAGGACCCCTGCCTACCTGCAAATCATCATTACAGTACTGTACACCTACATGATGCACCACAGAGAATGCACATGTACAGATACTCAGTATGGCCTAAGATCGGGGACATCAACACGGATAGTTGAATGCACCTCCTGGATGGTGGGAGGGGGTCCTATCAGTTCAGTATGGTAACATACATCCTCACCCCAGGGACCAGTCAGCCCTACATACACACACTGTGGCATTCAGTAATTAATACACCTATGTCATGCACATACAGATACCTCACATGTGTGAGATACACGCCCCTGCCTATGTCCTGCTTTATACATTGCAGTCTGTACAGATGTGTACACTAGCGTACAGGAGAGTAACAATTGAGATGTATTCCCCACAATACGTGACAAATATGGACACACACGCAACCACACATGCCAGTACTGTAAATGTCAGACCTGCCTAGCTCATGTTATGTATGTCAGACGTACAGCAGTATTGCACACGTTACAAACTGTACTGATGCTTCCTGTGACAACAGTGCTGATATCTGCACTAGGGATGTCATATCTATTAACAGGTGTCAAGTGATTTACCTTCGCTATCATCCTGACCGCTGTCTAAGTTGTGTGTTATGTCCTTCAATTAATGAAACCATTGCTTACCGGTTACACAGGGTATTGTAGGACCACTTGTGACACACTTGTGAGCTGTCCACAGCAAACATCCATCTGCAAAGATGCCCCGCCACTTAGTTATTTCAACACATCTGTCCATACCTGTGGTACATCTTTCTGTACATTCAGCATATCACCATATACAGTTGGCAGTGTTGAAGCAGCATTGCAGCTGCATGATGTACTAGGATACACACCACCTGCATACATCAGCAACTGCACACGCATGTTATCTGAATGCACAACACCATGTGTACAGGTGTGTAGGTCCTACAATCCTGACATTTGGTCATGTTTGCAGGCATTGCAATTGGCGGATATGTGTAATAACATACATGACACATGGACTGTTGTATGATATGATGGGTGACCAGTACAGAGGGGATGTTACCTCTGTCAACATTGATATCACAACTTATGTACTGTTAGCGTTCAGCAGCCATGGACCTACATTCCATGTGCATGTGTGTAATTGCTGTAGCCACCTGTTTGCACAAAGGACTACAACAGCTATGCTATTTACAGGTATCTTGTGTGTGTGGCATGTACATACACAGGGCAGGTACATGTATGTCATATCCATACATGAGGGTGTGTACTGGTGTACAGCAACAGACATCTGCAAATGGTGGACAATACTGAGGGCCCTTGGTATGTGTACAGCTGACCTGGTCACAGACAGTGGTATCATTGCATTGCATAACACATGATGCAACTGTGTCAGTACCTGTGTACTGTCTACAGTTGATGTAGAGCTTAGTACAGTACACAGGTCAAGGGTCACATGGTGGCGTACTCATCTGTCATACAACATGTATGGTTGCGTGGAGGTGGTCCGAGGGCATGGTGGTGTCTGCAGTTTACATCCCAGAATGCAGTATGTGACACTGTGTCCTGCACATGGCTCATCTGTGATGCCTTTCGTGGGGGGACCAGTCAGTACATATGAGTGGCCTTTATGTATGTGGGTACACCACCTGGAGCGGTCCGTACCTGTGTTATGGCCCACATGTCTGGTTCTGAGGTATATGGTGGTAGTGCTAGGTTCTGAGGTATATGGTGGTAGTCCTATTGTGCACTACAGAGCATCAGCTAGGTGTTCCTCACTGCACAGATCTCAGTACTCCCCATTGTTGGATCTACAGTGGCCAGCTGTGAATATGGATGCTACACATCTAGCACTGGTTAGCATAAGAAAACAATGCAGTTGTCCTGTAGGTGTATGGGAGTTAATCTGTGTTTAGGACATTTGCCTTGGAATGGCACTGTGTGGGCGGATGCGACTTTTGTAATATCCACACACCCTTGTATCATGGATGCATATGATATGGGACAAAGGCCTGCCTACTGTCAGCCATGTCATCCCAGAATGACAGCTGACTTGTTAAAGACCGGTGTTAAATATATGTAGAGCAGCGTTCCCGCTAACAATGGCAACTACCAACACCAGAGCCCATTACAATGTGTTATTTACATCTACCTGTGATATCATGGCCACTGTGGCCGTCCGTGTTTAGCATCAGAGTGCATCCCAGTCAGCCCTGTGCTACTAGGAGTATGAGCATGCCCAGTATATCCTTGTGTAGATGGACACATAGTCGTGCATTCCGACCAGCCCTGTGCAACTAAGTGTGTGAGCATGCCCCCTGTGCTACTAAGTGTATGAGCATGCCCAGTATATCCTTGTGTAGATGTACACATAGTGCATTCCGAACAGCCCTGTGCTACTAAGTGTATGAGCATGCCCAGTATATCCTTGTGTAGATGGACAAAGTGCATTCTGAACAGCCCTGTGCTACTAAGTGTGTGAGCATGCCCAGTGACACCTTGTGTTGGTTATGTGCCTCTATGTATGGGCATGGCCATTGTAACCCTGTATAGTGGTAGTAGTCATCCATTTCACAGATGGGCATACTCCAGGTCAGGATGGATTCATACTTTAAACACACAGGTTCACATGTATGTACATCTTAACTGCCAGCATCCCTGTTGATGTCCACATTCCCAGATGGTCATAATGACAGACTTGACATGTGTAGTCTGTGTGGCATGATTCGTATATATGCAGTATTGTAATAGTAATCTGTAAATAGGCAGGTGCTCCATACCCAACACTGGCATGTGTGTGTATGTCTGTCCCCGTTTGCTTCTAGACTGGCCACACTCCAAATTCTAAATTGCTTCTAGACTGGCCACACTCCATACATTTCTTATACCCACTGTTAGCAAGGCCGATGATGTCACCCATCTACAAATGCACCTCTGGGAGGGCTGTGTCCCACTAATCTTGGTAGCGCGTTCTGTAACTGCGTAATGCTGTAGTGTAATAAAGTCGTTAAGTCGGTGTTCTACTCCCACACATGCCATGTGTGTCTCCCCGTTTGCCTGAGGACTAATACCTTTATACTGCTCACACTCCATACATTTCTTATACACACCGTTAGCAAGGCCGATGATGTCACCCATCTACAAATACACTTCTGGGAGTGCTGTGTCCCAGTAATCTCGGTAGCACGTTCTGTAACTGTGTAATGCTGTAGTGTAATAAAGTAATTAGGTCGGTGTTCTAGTCCCACACTTGCCATGTGTGTGTGTGTGTCTCCCCATTTGCCTAAGGATTGAGCAATACCTTGATACTGCTCACACTCCATACATTTCTTATACCCACTGTTAGCAAGGCCAATGATATCACCCATCTATAAATACACCTCTGGGAGTGCTGTGTCCCAGTAATCTTGGTGGTGCGTTCTGTAACTGCATAATGCTGTTGTGTAATAAAGTAGTTAGGTCAGTGTTCTAGTCCCACACTTGCCGTGTGTGTGTATATGTGTCTCCCCATTTGCCTGAGGACTGAGCAATACCTTTATACTGCTCACACTCCATACATTTCTTATACCCACCGTTAGCAAGGCCGATGATGTCACCCATCCACATATACACCTCTGGGAGTGCTGTATTCTAGTAAACGCAGTAGCGCGTTCTGTAACAGCGTAATGCTGTAGTGTAATAAAGTAGTTAAGTCGGTGTTCTAATCCCAGACATGCCAAGCATGTGTGTGTGTGTGTGTGTGTGTGTGTGTGTGTGTGTGTGTGTGTGTGTGTGTGTCTCTGCCTGCATGAGACAAGTACAGTGCTTTGTAGTGTTTGCTGTAGTGTGTGCCCTAAATGCGTGTTGCTGCAGTGTGATATGGTAGGGGTTTGTATACAGGACATGGCAACTGTGTGTTTGTCTGTCAGATCCTGTGTATAGGTGGCCGTGATTGTCTTACCATTGGACATGTTTGGGAGCGGGTTTTGTAGTTTTTCTATATAGTATCCATCTTATGACACATTGGCCACCTCACGAGGAATACAGCTGTCAGTCAACCACGGCACTGAGTTGGTAAGCCATACACATACATCTGGCAAAAGGGCTGGTGAACTAAGTATGCAACCTACTAATACCCGGTATATGTCCCGTACCCAAGTGCCATGCACATACAACCTTGCCTAGGATATCCCACTATGTTTTAGTAGCATGCACATTGAGGACAGATAGTAGGCATGGTGTGACCGCAGTGGCCTGCAGAGGACATGGCACCCTGTACAGTGGTACAATTGGCACATATATGCGGACATTGTGCCTTCACTATGTTCCACACTGAATGGCTGCAGCATGCAACATACATCATATGTGATCCACTAAGGCCAGACAATACTGTACACATGTGCCTGTATGGACCCATGCCACTGACACCATGGAATACCTGTCCATTCTATACATGCAGGTGCAGGGCCAACCTGCTCACTGTAAGCAGGTTTCACCACACCAGGCCAGTATTGGCATATCGGGGTATAACAGGCTGTGTACACTACATGTGTCTGCCAAACCAGGTACACCTGTACATGTCACTGTACAGTATTGTGGGACATGCACATCCCAGGCAATGTCCATGTGAAGAGCTATCAAACACAGACATGGCATGCATTGCAAAGCTATGGCCCTACACGTTGGTAACCAGGATGTCAGGCCAGATATTGCAGTACCCATATGTGTGGGACATTCCAGGCACTACACCCCTGCACTGCAAACCATTGTCGGGTGATGCAATGGCAAGGATTACCCCTCACCCAGCCTTATACAGCCATCTTGCACAGCCAAACACTACACGCCCATAGAGCAATGCATACCTGCATGACAGTACTTGCACCCTGTGTCTGCATGTGGGTTGTGATGCTCCCAACCACAGTCACTGCCAGTATAAACCTCGTTGGCATACCAACAGTTGTCAAGCACTTTCAGATGGTCTAGCCCATTGATCCTCCAGATATCCCCTGTGGTGCATGTGGTCCTGTGCATTACTGCGGTGTGGTAAACTAAGTAGTTACATTGTGTATTTGCCACCCTGGCAAAGGTGTCAATGTGTGTCCATTAGAGTGTGGTTGTGGTGACAATGGCATCCGTTCACGTGGACTGACGTGTGCCACACCTAATGTATGTCTACTATATCTGTTGCAGATGGCACTCACTCACCTACACACATGTTCTTACAGCACTGCAACATGGCGCCTCTGTGGCACATGCTGTAACGTCATGCACATATAATAGTAATGAGTAGTCAGGGGTTTCACCCTGTACTATTCAGCGTGTGCCAGATTATGGTGAAGTCTCCAAACCCTTCCCTGGTGTACATTGCCTGTCCCGCACACACACTCTCTGGTGGATGTGAAGGTGTACACCTGCACAGCAGCAGCATGTGCATTGTAACAGATGGAAATGGACGGGTAATGGCCTCTGCACCTATTGCAGTCCTCCTCTAGCTGATTGCATGTGGTACAGCTGTAATGGTGTTCCCATAGCCATCCACGTGATAAAGACAGTACACTATCTAGGGAAAGATGTTATTATCTGGCCATGACAGTCGCTGTGAGTGGTACCTGGATGTGGTGTTCTGACATGGCATCGCAGATGATATTTGGATGTACTTCAATCATTTTCAACAGTGGGAAATAGCCTAATGACGGGAGGGTGATGTGCAACACAACTATAGCATGTAAGTGTAGCTATGCTGCATTGGGACTACTGCCTGTTTAACATGTGTGTGGTAATGGCTATTCTGCATGTTAAAATACAGACATGACTGTGCTCTGTTCATGAGGGAAACCTATCTGTAGGGCCATCTGTGAACAGGTCAGTGTGTACAACCATTTGTCTCCTGTGTTACACACTGAACACACTTCTGTGCACAACAGAAGCATGGTGTGGGGATTGCAGACAGTACATGATGATAGGGACGTGTTACTGCCATCGCATCCCTGAGTGGACATGTGTCACATGAGACAGTGGTTTGACTGACACTGTGTGGGATTCCCAGTGACAAGCCAATGATGGGCAACTGTTCATAGCTGCGGTCACACGTCTACTACACATTGTACAGTTGCCATGCGGTATATATGCATGTGCTGTGCTCCCTCTGCAAATGTATACAATCTGTTGGGTTGCTGGTGATATCTATGCATACTGTCATAGGTAATCCTGTATGCTGTTGTCTATCACTAAGCCATATGTGGGTTTAAAATACAACACAATAGGCCGAATGAGTTGGTATGTCCTGGCAGATCCTCCTGTCACACTTCAGCTGACCATGGCACTGGGCACTAGCACATCTGGGGCCCAGCCATTAACATCAACCTCTGTTGGCTATGCACCACCTTCTGGTGGCTCCACCACTGAGGATGGAGCATGTCCCCCTTGGGAGCGGGAACAGACAGGTACATATCTGCTGTCGTGCGGTCCTGAACATGTTTTGTAGGTGGCTTCCTAAGGGGTTACGAAGCCAGATATGCCAGTTCAAGGGCGGAGTGTCACAATTACAGGGTGATGCTGCCTGTTCTGGACAGCCCACAGCACTGCCTCCTTTGCAGCTGTGTAGGTGCAGTGGCAGTTGCACATGGCTGGAGACCTTCATCCCACTGTTCCCATGGGCTTTTGAATTCTGAAGACCCATCCCCATCCAGGGTATATCCCCCCCACATGTGTCATATACCAACCCTGTATGCTGTCATTTCTGTGCTCCTACCTATCCTCCACGGCCATACCTACACTCCTTCCCCAACATCTGACCCTCACCTACGGACACATAAGGCCATTCAGCTCCCAGGACACCATATGCCCTATACATAGCTGTCCATTACACGCATGCGCCCACTGGACACATGAAACCCTTGTAATATGCATCATAACATACTACTGTTATCCTCACCACTGTCCCTCAGGTGCACGGTCCTGGTATGCACGTCACTCCTACATGGTTCAGGTACATGTGAGGAGGATGACCCCACTGTACACAAAACACTACCAGTCCCTCTATGGTTACCCCATTTACCTTTATCATGATGATGATGTTGCACATTGCAGGGGTACTGTTTATACATAATGATTGGACAGGTACTGTTGTGTTAATGTACATTACATGCACAGAGTGATGCATATGGCCAATGTACAACTATTGTCTGTCTGAGGGAGTCTTGTGATCACACAGAGCAACAACACTACATAATACATGTGTTGCTGGTGTTTCCCGTTTCATTCGTTTGTAATGCTTTGTTGCCAAATGGCATGTCCCTGATACATCTCTATATATGTATGTACCTATATGCTAGACATAAACGCTCACATGTACTTCTACATGATGGGATACATTCCTATACTGCTGAATGACCGCGCTGTATGATATCCTCTGGTTACAGCCTCTTATGCTCGATTAGCCTCTACATTACTTAACCAATCCAATATTCGCAAACTGGTAGCCAAACACAATTACACCCACTTGTTCCCGCACTTGCTAATGCACCGGCATTGGTGCTTGCATCTGTCACTCACACCCCTGGGTGTGAGCGAGGACCACAATATTACCTTGTGATGCCTATTACATCGTATTACATGACTCCAGTATTGGGATTGGCCACCCATTAGGCGACGGCATCGCGTTTGGCTGTACGGAATCTGCGACCTGTCCAGTGACACAATCATATGTGTGTGTACCTCATACAATGTGCTCCCACCTTGTGATGCCTATTACATCGGAATACATGAATACAGTATCAGAAACGACTGCATATTAGGCGACTGCATGGCGTTCATCTGTACGGAATCAGCAGCCTGTCCAGAGATTCATTCATATTCGTGTGTTCCTCTTAGGCATACCTTGTGATGCCTATCACATCGGACTACATGACTGCAGTCATAGCCGGCCTTAGGCATAGGCCAACTAAGCGTCCGCCTAGGGCACCGCTTTAGTGGGTGCACTTTACCAGTATTTATTTGGTGTAGGTAGACCAGGATGGGGGCACTGGTTGGTGTGGTGAGGGGGTGCCGTTGTGCCCTCTGCCTAGAGCACCAGTTGACCTAAGGCCACTCCTGACTACAGTATCGGGAATGTTTGACCATTAGGCAACCGCATTGCGTTTGAATGTATGGAATCAGCGGCCTGTCCAGTAAATCATTCATAATTGTGTGTCCCTCTTACAATCTGCTCCTACCTTGTAATGCCTATCACATCGGACTACATGACTACAGTATCGAGAATAGCTGCCCATTAGGCGACGGCATGGCGTTCAACTGTACAGAATCAGCAGCCTGTCCAGTGAATTAATCATATTTGTGTGTTCCGCATACACTCTGCTCCCATCTGGCTGATACATGGGAAACGAGACCCTGCATTACAAACGAGTAGTTCGGTTGTGGTAGCCACATCTGTCGGTCAGGTCATGCTACCGCATACCTATTATAGGTTTTCCACCTTCTCAACTGGCCAAGGTAGGACTTTAGGCTAACCACTTGTCCCACTTTGTGAGGGACAGTGCGAAAATAATCAAGACATAGTACATGTCCAGATTCCAGAATACAGGACATTATTATATTCTACATTTTATTAATGATTGCATACAACAGTTATTTTATATATGACACTTCTATGTTATGTGAAGTAGCATAAGCAATTCAAATGCAACTAGATGAAGCTTTTATTTGTGCAGATAAGTGTAATCCTGTACTATGCACGGCTGTAGGTATGTTTAGTCCTGGAATGTCTGACATTTCTACAGAATATGTCCCACTCTGGCCATTTGGAAAGGTGGCAACATTATAGGACCTGTATGTACAGACGTCAGACTTTGCAGGGCAACACACCCACAGCCAGTAGAAAGGGGTGCACTTCACTGTTTTACCTAAACAAAAGGATACTCTTGTAGCATTATAGTTGCTTATACTGTTACCTATAACATTTAAGTGTTTCAGAGGAACATAATTGTTTTATGCTACTACTACAGACAATTTAGGTAGTGTTTGCCCTAAATCACAGGACATTTGCCTTAATTACAGTTATTATGCAGGACACAACTGCCCACAGGGGAGTGTCCCTCGCAAAGGTGGACAGGTGGTAACCCCATACCTTTTATTCTATCAATCTTCTAAGGTAGTCGGCGGAACATGCGCTTTCTCTCACTATCAGACCACTCATAGGAATGGGGAAGAATAAACACTGAATCACGGACACTGCATAATGACCTCAGGGACACATTTAGAAGGTAGATGCTATTAACCTGACACATTGACGGACACAGAGCACATATGTATTCATAGACATTTTCTGAGGTGCATGCAGTTTATGACTCTTACATGTTGTCATTATTCATTATGTGTATTCCGCCACCTTTCCTCCTAATATCACTAGTTCTAGGATGGTTTAGTTGAGACTGTGTTAGGATTCTGATTCGTAATCAGGGACATCCCTGGTAATCGAGAACAGTTCAATGATATGGTCCCTATGTATTCCCCCAATGGTTTATGGACTGTTCAGTAGATGTGCTCTTATAGTTTGGGAGGTATGGGCATCTGCTATACCCACATCGGAATATTACTTACACCCACGGGGCGGTCCTAAAACATGTCTGCCAGCCAACACATGTATGCCTAGCCCGATAATCGCATACCCATAATTCCCCCACCTGCCACTACTCTACAACACTCATCCTTACTGTGGGTGCAGGTGGACGCAGGTGAGATTTGAACACACCCCTACACACTGCCCACTCTCCCTGTGTTGGGACACATGTCGCACATTGTGTCAACCCATGTGTTATCAGGCTTGCACAACCTACTGTTCCGTGTACAGCTACATCCTGGTCGTAATGGTGTTCCCCCATTGGTTGAAAGGTACCAAATTTTTGGTGTCCCGCAAGGGTCGTCGCTGTCCATGTTTAAAGTGTAGACCTTGTAGATCTCTACAACTGGTAGTTTCCTGCCGGTGGTCTGGGAACCAGTGTTGTATTTACCTTTATTGCGTGTCTGTATGTCTCACCGGCCTAGCTGGGGTGGGTGATAAGTAGACGTTTGTTGAGTGGACCTCCCACCAACATATGCTCGGTCTAAACATGTTAGCCATAACTGCTGTAACATAACCTAGGTATATACATGTGTATATTTACTGTAACATATATATATATATATATATATATATATATATATATATATATATATATATATATATATATTTACATTAATATATGCAGACATATCTGCATATGTTTTCATACATGTATATTCATATCTTGTGTCGTGTATATATATATATATATATATATATATATATATATATATATATATATATATATATATATATATATCTATATATATATATATATATATATATATATATATATATATATATATATATATATATATATATATATATATATATATGGTTTTATATATATGATTATATATATGTACATCAGTGTGTCAATACATTTCCCACTCATACGCACTTACACATGCGTAATGGTGTTTATAAGCTTCACCAGCATACTAGTGCCTTAATCATTATAATGCCGACATATTCCAGTTATCTTGTAATCGGTATGTAGCACGTTATACAGCGGACAGATGTCGCTATATGTTCATGTAGGGATTACCAATGGTAATTGGAATGTGATAGTGTGATTCGACCCGTCCCTCTTTTGCACAGCCTATTGTTCCATGTACTGTCGATGTTTGCATTGTCACATTCCTACTATTTATGTCAACAAATGGAATGCATGTGTTACAGAATTTGTACTTCAACATATATTGTTGTCTGCATGTGAGTATGCATATATACCTATTACGACCTAGCTGACCTCCATGGGGCAGTCCATTAGAACCGGCCCATCCATTGGCACACCTGGATCCATAATTGCATACCCATAGTTCCCCCACCTGCCACTACTCTACAGCACTCATCCTTACTGTGGATGCAGGTGGGATATGAACCCACCCCTACACACTGACCACTCTCCCCATGTCGGGACATATGCCGTACGTTGTGTCAATCCATGTGTTATCAGGCTTGCACAACCTACTGTTCCCTGTAGAGCTACATCCTGGTCGTAATTGTGTTGTCCCATTAACTGGAATACCAAATTTTTGGTATCCCGCAAGGGACATCGCTGTCCATGTTTAAAGTGTAGACCTTGTAGATCTCTCCCACTAGTAGTTGTCTGCTGGTGGTCTGGGAACCAGTGTTATATTTACCTTTATTGAGTGTCTGTATGTCTCACCGGCCTAGCTGGGGGTGTGGTAAGTAGACGTTTGTTGAGTGGACCCCCCACCAACACATTTTATTTATTTATTTATTTATTTGCAGTTGGTTTGCCAGGATAGTCCATTGGGCCAAAGTGAACCCGTTTTCAATGGAGTCCTGGGGAGAAAAGCTCCATAAACAAATCAAGGTTACAATATGATGTAGATTATAAGCTTACATGTGTTATAAAATAGAGCAGACCAAAGACTATTAACATTACTATATGTCATAGATTGAAAATATACAACAGGAATTAGACCTGAGGAGAAAAGCTCCATAAACAAATCAAGGTTGCTATATGATGTAGATTATAAGCTTACATGTGTTATAAAATAGAGCGGACCAAAAACTATTAACATTACTATATGTAATAGATTGAAAGTATACTACAGAACTTTAGACAAGGACAAATATTAAAAACAGTATGGGTTAGTGATAAATGAACAGGTAGTACAGAATATTAAGGGAATAATTAGTAGACATATACAGGATCGATAATACATGTTGGCAAACTTGCAGAGAGAGGTGTGGGTAAGAATTACATACATTTAGAAATTAATTTACAAGAATATATGAAAAGGAAGAATGCTATTGAAAGGAAGAGAAGATGAAAGTTTGCAGAGTAAGTTATGTAGGGTGGCAGCAGGAGCATTCCCATTGGGTTACTAGATGTGAGAGGAGAGTTTTTTTGAAGATAGAGTAGCTAGGGGTAGTACGAATGGATGGTGGTAGGGAGTTCCAGAATCGTGCTAGACTAAAGGATAGGAGGTGTTTGCCTGGGGGAAGAGCTGGTTTGTATACTTCTAGAAGATTTTGGTTGTTAGACCTTAGCACTCTGTCAGGTAGGTGCATTTTAAATGCAGAGGAAAGGGAGGGACAGAGTGAGGGGTTGAGAATGAGCTTGTGTGCTAGAGTGAGCTGGGTATAGATAAGCTGATTGGGTAGTTCTAGCCATTTTAGTTTGTGGAGAGAGGAACAGTGGTGAGTGGAAGACTTATGGCTAGTGGCAAACTTGGCGATTTTGTTGTAGCAACAAGATAGTTGAGTTTTCAGAGAGGATTGTAGATTAGTTAGGAGTGGAGCACCATAGAGGAGGGAGGGGATGAGAAAAGATCCAGAGAGGATGAGTTTAGTGGTGGGTGTAAGATAATGATTTTGTCGATAAAGCATGCCTAGTTTTTGATGTTTTTTTTTTATATTTAGTTGTATGTGAGAGTTAAATTTAAGCTGATTGTCAATTTGGATACCAAGTAGCTTGGTCTCTGATACCAGTTCCAGGGTTGTGTTGTTATGACTAGTAATACAAAATGTGTTTTTGTTGAAAGGGGTGATTTTAGAGGGAGTAAATACCATTAATTTGGTTTTAGAAGCATTGAGTGCTTAGTGATTTTTTTCCATCCATTGTTCAGTGGAAGAAAAAGCATCTTGAGTTAGCTTTAGAAGTGTGGGGATAGAAGTGGCTGAGCAAATAATGGTAGAGTCGTCTGCATATTGGATGATATTAGAGAAAGGGATAGAGTTGCGGAAGTCATTAATAAATATATTAAAGAGGAGGGGACCCAATATGGAACCTTGTGGAACTCCAGTTGGGGTATTAAGGAATGAGGAGGTTGCCTTTTTCCATTTTACTGCTTGATATCTGTTGGATAAGTAGCTAGAGAACCAGTTCAGAGAGGAAGGAGATAGGTTAAGCTTAGAGAGTTTAGGTAGAAGAAGGTTGTGGGAGATAGTGTCGAAGGCCTTAGAGAGATCCAGAAAAAGGGAAGAAACAGTATGACCTGAGTCTCGGGCTTTGTTTACAGTTTCCAGGAAGGAGAGGAGGGCTGTCATAGTACTGTGGCCTGGTCTGAAACCATGTTGTGTGGGAGTTAATAGGTGGTTATCAATGAGATATGGTAGGAGTTGTAATTGGATACACTTTTCAAGGAGTTTAGAGATGGGAGACAGGATAGCGATGGGCCGGAGATTAGTGACATTGTTATTGTTGCCTCCTTTATGCAGGGGT